>NW_013543442.1:42591-154734 GCF_000499545.2 Eimeria tenella
TGCTGCAGCTGCTGCTGTCGAAGAAAATGACGCAACGATGGGTGTAGCTGGCCCGGGGGGGCCCCACAAGAGGAACGGCCGCAGGCCCTACACCTCGGCAGGACAGCAGCATGGCTTCTCTGGCTACGAACAGCAGCAGCAGCAGCAGCAAGATGCAGCAGCTGGCACTTACGCATGCTCCACACGGGCCAACACTGTTTCTGCGGAAGCAGTAGAGACAAGGAGCTACAAGACGTCTGCGCAGCAGCAGCCGCAGGAGCAGCACCAGCAGCAGCATGCTGTGGAGGTTGGGGAGGGCCCCGTTAGCTACTCAGCAATTCCCTTTGGCGAGGAGTGGGGCCCCTATTGGGGGCCCCTCCCATTTGGGGTGCCGGCGGAGTACATGCTAGCAGCAGACCGGCAGCAGCAGCACGAGGTGGCTGTTTATGGGCTGCCGAAGCTGCAGAGCTCTGTGGACGCCTCCACAGCAGCAACAACCCCAGCAGGGGCTGTGGGGGCCCCCTATGGCACTATTTATGCTGCTGCTTCTTGCTTGGGGCCCGCCTCTTACTTGAGCCGAATTGCCCAGTGCCGCCTCCAGCCCGGCACTTCCGAGCTCCTGCTGCAGCACGCGCCCACCATGTATGAAGAGTAGGCCGGCTGCATCTGCAGCAGGGGAGGCAGCAGCGGCTGGAGCGGTCGGCACCCCAGCTGCAGCGGCTGCAGCAGCAGACCCCTTCTGCGGCGGAGTTTCGTACTCGGTGCTGCTGCTGCAGCCCGCTGCTGCAGCAGCGGAGGGCACAAAACTCTGCAGCAGCAGCGCAAGGAAGCGAAAGGCCAGAGAGAAAGCGGAGGGGGTGCCTGTCTTGCTGCTGGCGTTTAAGTGGAGCAGCAGCAGCAACTAAGAACGAATTCCAGCGCTGCAGCTAGAGTGCCTTAGGAGACATGGGAGAGCAGCGGAGGCAAATGGCAAAACACGCTGACACAAAACAGCGACAGCAAAACTCAAAGGAGCCTCACGAGGCTCCTGCAATTAGCAGACACACTCATACACACATCTCAGACACCCGCAGGGGAGGCAGGGCGACGGCGCCCGGGGGCCCTAGCAGAAGCTGCAGCTAGAGGCTCGGCGGCGGCACACAAACACAGCAGCCTAGGGCAAACTGCAGTTGTATTTGCTTGGAGAGGATCCCAGCGTACTTGAGCGCCAGGCAGCCCTTCAGGGGGCCTGTGCGCAGCGGCGCTGGGGGCCCTCAAGTGCAGAGTTAGTTCGCTGGCTTTAGCACTTGATTAGCGCCTTAAAAGTTACATTTAGCTCGCATGAAGCTGAACAATGCAAAGTGGAGTCGGGAGGACACTGAGGGCGGGCTGGGAGGCCGGCAGCGGCCTTCAGTCGCCCGAAGCGTGACTGGTCGCCGCTTCGGGACAGTCAAAGGCTTGGGGTCTTCTTCAGGGGAAAGTGCAGAAGACTACAAATGGGAACCTCTGAACTTTTAAATTTGAATCATCTTTCAGTTTTGTAGAGATCTTGGGGGGGGCCCCACAGGCCCCTTCTTGCCCTTAAACTGTACCCTCGGCAGCCATCGGCCGCTGCAGCAGCAAGTGCTGCGCTTGCTGTAGCTCTTTTAGCCTGCGGCTTCAACCCCGCACAGTAAAGGAGCAAAGAGGCTCCGCTGAAACGTAGACTGCGAAATGGGATCACGGAAACGCAGCACGGTTGGGGCCCCACAGGCTCGGAGGGCCCCACAGAGCAGCGAAATGGGCAAACGGGTCTTCTCTGCCTCGGAAAGTGACAGCGAAGACGATATTTTGCTGCAGAAGAAGCAGCAGCAGAATGCAGCTGCGGGTGAAGGCGAGCTGGAGCTGTCGGATGGCTGCTTAGACGAAGACGGGGAATCTACAGAAGAAGATGCCCCAGAGGGTCCGGGAGACCCTGAGGGCCCTGTGTCTGCAGATTCTTCAGAAGATGATTCCCTTAGGAAGCAGCAGAAGAAGCAGCAGAAGGGGAGCAGCAGCAGAGCCCCTCAAAGTAGCAGCAATGTGCTGTTGGACGTCGAGACAAACTGGGCGGATCTGTACCTGAGCCGACCACTGCTTAAGGCACGCCCTGCTGTCGCTGTTGCTGCGTTCGCTGCTGCTGCTGCTGCTCTGCTGCTGCTGCTGCTGAAGTCGCCTCTACATGCCGCGTTGCCTGCAGCAGCAAATATGTTGTCGGTGCTGCTGCGGCGACATGTAGAGACTTGGGTATGGAGCTGGGACTTAGCTTAGGGTTTAGAGTTTCAACAAAATATGAATTGAACCACTAAGTCAACAAATGCGTGCGGGGCTGCGTCTTAGGCTCTGGATGCCCTCGGCTACGCCCACCCCTCTTTCGTGCAGTCAGCTGCCATTCCTGCTGCGCTGCGGGGCCGGGACCTCCTCGTGAATGCCCAGACGGGTGAGGCCTGCAGCTGGCACTTGGGGTCTGAGCCTTTTGAGCTTTTGTTGTACAGGATCTTTGAAGAATTACATTATATGCTGTAGGCTGTAGAGCCCTGCAGCCTCCACTGGCGGCAGGGGCTGGTGGCCTTGTGTTCAAGAAGAGAGTGGGGGGAGTGAAACATAGGGAACAGGGTTTAGGACTTGGGCTTGGGAGGATGGGCTGGGCGATTTGTATGTGGGAATTTGAAATGGGCCTTTGCCGCTGCTCTGCAGGCTCAGGAAAGACTGCGGCTTTCTTGCTGCCCCTTCTGGAGCGCCTTCTGCAGAGCCCAGGAGTCAGAGCTCGAAAGGCAGGTCCAGGCGCAGCTAGCTAGCCAGCCAGCTAGCTAGCTAGCTAGCTAGCCACCAGGCTCTACCTGGCCAGCTTGCTTGCCGACTAGCTTCCTAGACTCGGAACACCCGGACTGGCAGTTAGCTAGAGACCGCTAGCTAAGCAGCGTCTAGGAAAAATGAAGCCGCACACTGCAGTGTAGACAGTAGCAGCTGCATCAGCGGCAACAGCAGCTGCAGCAGTAACAGCAGCGGCAGCAGCAGCTTCGGCCATGGTAGCGTCGCAGTCTTGCGCGTGTGCGTCTTATCACACTCAGATGACACCCACGGGTCCCGTTGGAGGCCTGCGGGGCTCAAAAGGCTTGGTGCTCCTGCCCACCCGCGAGCTGGCGATGCAGTGTTACCAGCTGCTGCAGGACTTATGCAAGTTTGCGCCGATCACCTCGACTCTTGTGCGCTTCCCTGCAGTTGCTGCTACTGCTGCTGCAGCGGATGCTTTCCACCACTCCTGCTTCTGCATCTGGGTGCCTGTGTTTTGCGTATCTTTCGGTTCGCTGCTTTGTTCGCCTGTTTACCTGCTCAGCTGTGACAATGTGTCTGCTTTTTTGCTTTGGCTGATTGATTATTCCCTGCCTTTATGGTTTGACTGCCTCATATTTGTTCTTCAACGCGTCTGGTCTTGTGTTTTTTCTTTCAGGCGGTGGGAGGTGTGACTCTGTCTCAGCAGGAAACGGCGTTGCGGATGCAGCCAGATATTGTGGTGGCCACGCCTGGGCGAATCATAGACTTGCTTCTGAACTCCATTGTACGTAAATATATACAGCAGCGGCAGCAGATGTACCAAGAACAGTTACGGCTGCTGCTGCTGCTGCTGCTCCCGCTGGTGGCCTGCGCAGCACACCTCAGTGTGCCTGCAATGTTTTTTTGCAACTAGTTGCGGCCAAGACAGACACTACCTTCTTTCCTCCTAAGCGTTTCGCCTTAATTCCTGGTTGTGCTGCTGCTTTTCTTGCTGCTGTTGCTGCTGCGCAGAGCATTCATTTGGAACTGCTGGAGGTTGTTGTGCTTGACGAGGCTGACCGGTTGCTAGAGTTGGGTTTCAGGGACCAAGTCCGCAAGACGTGCCCCCTACTTGCTGTTGCCAGATAGTCAGCCAGCTGGATATGCAACTGGCCAGCGTATGGTTGGCTAGCTGGTAGCTAGCTAAAGAGCTCAAGCTGAGCGCCTGTGTCTGCTCTGGGTGATGCGGGGCCTGTACAGATCCTGCAAGTGCTACGGCACTGCCATCGTGGGCGGCAGACGATGCTGTTTTCTGCCACTCTCTCTGCGTCTATATCTTCTCTCGCACTCTTGGCGCTCCAGTCTCCCCTGCATATCACTTGCGAGCCCCGCGGCAGCAGCAGCAGCAGCGGCATTAACAGCAGCAAAAAGCCCCAGCAACAGCTGCCTGAAAATCTGCAGCAACAATTTGTAGAGCTTCAAGGAGAAGAGCAGCGCTTGCCCGCCCTTGTCCATCTTGTCAGGACTGCCTTCAAGCACAGAGTTATTGTCTTTTTTGGGGTGAGCGCCAACTGGTTTGCCACCATCCAGGGCCTCAGCAAGCTAGCTGCAATAATTATTCGCAGCAGCTTAAGCAGCAAGACGGGCAGCAGCAGGTGTAGGTGCGAACCGTTGTGCTGTGTTTCTTTACTTCTTTTCAGACGAAAAAGGCGGCGCATGAGGCGTTTCTGCTGTTTTCTTTTCTAGGTCTCTCGGCTGCGGAGCTTCATGGCGACCTAACGCAGCAAATGAGGGCAGACTCATTGGCCAAGTGAGAGACAAAGATTTAAATGTATTGTTAGGTGTTGATGCCTGCAAAGGGACGTTGCTTCTGCTTTTACCGCTGGTCGATGGTGCTGCCCAAACGAACCAGCATGTGGCCAAACATCTCATTCTGCAGAAAACCCCGCTGCAGCTGTCAAAATAGCTGTATCTTCGACGCAGGGTAGACCCATTATATTTTGAAGACTAGTGGAACCAGGGTTTCCAGCCGGCTTTGCCCTGAACTTGCGGCTGAGCCACTCTATTCAGCGTAGTGGCAAGGGCGCTGCAACAGCACGTAACAGTTTTGGCTCTCGTGTCCATTAGCAACCGTTTCGGGGTCTTGTGCATGTGCTTGGTCCGATGCTCTTATGCTTTGTTTTGTTGCTTCGTTGCTCCATCCCCTGTGGGAGTCTCGCAGCTGCGTCGGTTGCAGTGCTTGTCAGTACCCCATGCTAGTATCAGTTGCCTTGATGCTGCTGTGCCCATAGTCGCCGTTCATTCTCCCGTTTCCTTCGTAAGTGTCCACTCGTCGCTGTAGTTGAGATTGCTTTGGTTGCTGTGTGTGTTGCTACCCGTGCTGCTCGCGCTGCAGGTTCGAGGAAGGAACAGCTGACATACTACTTGCAAGCGAACTGGCTAGCAGGGGCTTGGATGTGGCAGAAGTTTCTGCCGTTATTAACTTTAGCCCTCCCAAGGACGTCGAAAGGTGTTTTATCGTCCTCACGCCACCTTTGGTTTCCGCTTTCTGTTATCTGTCTCCGCAATTCGCTCTCTGTGGACCTGTTCCTCGATTCTTTGTCCTAGCAATCTTTTTCCATTTACCTTTCAGTGGATGCCTGTTGATATCTCTGTCCCTCTGAAACTTTTCTTGTCCGCATGCGCGTCGGCGGATTCGTTGCGCTGTGTTGTTCTCCTTTTCTGTTTACCTGATTTACTTCTTGCTGCTCCTGTTGATATGCCTTATGTTGTTATGCCCTCTCCGTCTCTTCTGTCTGATGTATTACCTCCTGCTTTCCACCTGTGTATTCTCAAGCTGCATTCCTCTTTCTTTCTGTTTTTGACACATTTTCATCCTTTAGGTACGTTCACTCCGTCGGCCGCACTGCCCGCATGGGCCGCCACGGCACGGCCGCAACACTTTACAACAAAAATAGCAGCGAACGCCTCGCGATTAAGAGGCTGCTAGCTGCTTTGGGGGCCAGGAACAAGCAGCAACAAAAACAGAAGCAGCAGGTCCTACGACGGAGAATTGACAGTGCCAATCTCGAAGCAATTCACAAGGAGGTGAGAAGGGCGTCGGCGACTGAAAGCTAGGTTGCATTCGCCTCCGCTTATTCGCTACAATGTTGTCTCTTATTTCTACCGTTTCGGGAAATCACTCCAACCCAGTAGCAGTGGGCGTGGGCGGAGCTGCAGTAGCAGGCAGTGATTTGTTTGGCTGTTCCTGTCCACAGCTGCGAGGCCTGGAAGGGGCCCTACAGAAGAAACGGCAGGAAGAGACACTGGAGAGGGAAATGAGGCTGGCAGAGATCTTTATTGCAAAGGCAAACAATATACAGCAGCATGCGGGTATGCGGCAGAGACGCAGACACGGGAAAGGACAGAGGAAGAGCAGAAATTAGAGAAGCGCTGCAACAAAAGGACAGACTAATGTAGGAGTTCAAACCTGCTACTGCTGCAGTGGCCCTGGCTTGCAGGCTGTCTTGCTGGTGCATCTTTTGTCGCAGATGAAATTTACTCTCGTCCTCACCGCGAGTGGTTCGTCAGTGCAGGCGACAAGCGGAAGTTGCAAGAAGCTTCTCGAATAGACGCGGAGGCAAGGGCCCTAATAAGCAACAGCAGTAGCACCGACTCAAAGGAGGCAACAAAAGATACGAAGCAGAAGCAGAAGCACAGGCAGCAACAGCAACAGGACACAACTGAATCAGACAGCAGTGATGCAGCCGACAGCAGCTCAGGAGGCGAAGAAGAAGAAGAGAGTGAAGAGGGTAAGCAACCAGAGTAAAAGCCTTCAGAAGCAGAGAAACATCGCTGTAGGCAGCAGCAACAGCGACAAAACTTTAATGGTGTGCGCTTCTATTTTAGAGCTTCCCGAGTGGGCCACGGCTGAGTCTGTTGGTAGTGAGGAAGAAGAGGAAGATCTAGAGGGCGCTGAAAAGACGTCCTCGAGTGAGCCGAAGGCCCTTGTGAAGGTGAAGGAAATTAAAGTGACGAAGGAGCAGAAGGCTAGGCTGCAACAGCAGCAGCAGCAACTGCAGAAAAAGGAGAAGAAGCACCAGACTATGACTCCAAGACAAAAGGAAGTAAGTTGTGCTGCACTTCTCTAGAAACCATTGACAGCTGCAGAAGTTACACACAACAAAGCGGAAACGAAGGTTGAAGCAGGGACTTCTCTTGCTGTTTCGCCAAGGAGAGCAGCAGCCAAAGCTAAAGCGGCAGTGGCCCGTGAGTATCTTGTCATTTTTGCGACTCAGAGGATGCAGGAATTCCGCATGGCGAAGGCAGCAGCGCGATCCGTTAAGAAGTGAGCTCAGGAGACGAGCAGCAGCTGAAGCATCGAAGCACTACTGACTCGTTGTCGGATTCTTGCGTGTAACTGTGGCAACGCTGACATAATCCAAATTTGGTGGCCCTGAACTGCCTGCTTGCTCTGTTATCGCTTCTGCGGGTATTGCTGCTATCACTGCTACAGGAACGCTAGGCCTCAGCGGTTGCGCATTGACACAGAAGTGGACGAGGACTACTTAGGCGGCTCCAGACGCCCACGGAGTCGGAAGCCACAGAAGAAGAAGCGGAGGAGAGAAGAAATTGAAAGAAGCAGCGGCAACAACAGCAAAGTTAGTGGAGTGGACAAATCAGTCGGGCCGGCGCAGAAAAAGAGACGGGGCACCCCGGTAGGCAGTGGCAGCTTCAAGTCCAAGAAAAGGTATAAACGCAGGTAAAGGGAACACTGCAGATAGCAGCGTGCAACCGCTGCACTTCATAGGCAACGCAGCACCTTGCTGCGGCACCGTCTTGCCTCAGTATTTTGCCGCAGCAGCAGCCAGTGGCAGTACCAGGCAGTCTGCCGGCTGCATACGCATCTTCAACAGTGGCAACCGTTGTATTGAAGTAATTTCACTTGGCCGTTTTCTCGGGTAATCACTACGCGATTCTAGTCATTTGATGTCTTCCAAGCAACGCCTGCAGCTGCGCTCAGGCAGTTCTCTATGTAGATACCTGGGTAGCTCGCCATTTCTCGGCGAGGCATATTGTCCACCTTAGTCGCTTGTTTCCACCAAGCTAGGAAACTGCATAGCTGAAAATGTAGCTACTAATTTGCTTGTCGCATCTGGCCAACGCAGCACAGCTACACAGGAGCACCACTACAGACGTGTGCTAGGGTGGCGCAGCTAGTTTATGCGCAGGAACAAAAGATACTGCTCCATGCACAGACTTCATGTGTGTACATTCATTGTTTTGATTCTATTCTAAACATCTAAACATACAGTTTGTTTCTATTGGGTCGGTTATGCGAGACTGGAATTGACACTTCGCGAAGCGCGTCAGTAGCCAAAAGTCAGACAAAAAGCACGGAATCCGATACCGATATTTGCATGTGCGTGTCTGTATATGTATGTACAAAAGTTTATATTTATGTTTGTGTATAAACATCTGTCTGCAAATGCATATGCAAAAAGATACGTACATACATTGCATGCGCACACTGTGTAGAGACCAATTTACGGTACTCAGGCATGTACGTGTATTAGTACGTACAAAACAAATACAGACGTTATATATGCCAAACATCAAAATGCTCAAAGTATGTACGTTAATATGTACAAATGTATATATGTATATATATATATATATATTAACACATACACGCGTGGGCGCAGCTGTAGATGCAGATGCTCCCGTGAAGTATCTCTCCGAGGCACAGAAAGATACACAAGAAGTTCGAACACCTGTTCGTACGTGCATATTCAAGTGCAAGTATTCCAAAAAACCTTGCCCATGCAAAATTACATAAACGTATGGCTGCGAAATTCCAGTGACAAGCATGCGTGGATTTGCTCGTGTTTATGCGTGTATACTTGGTTTCCGTAAAGCGGCTTTGCATAAATTTACAGTCACCCATAGCATTATGATGCCAATATTGTGGACATAGTTGCATACTACATACGAATTTATGAATTCGCAGCGATACGGATGAGCACTGGGGTACAAAACAACGCACGACGAAAATGTGCAATCACTTTGGGCGAGAGTCTGCACTGTTCAAGAGGCCTGGAGCAGCCCTTGCCGCTGCTCTAGCTGTGGCTTTCACCGCCTTTTCCGCGGCTGAATCTGCTGTTGCTCGCCGATTTTTCAACAGCTTGAACCTGGTTGGTATGGATGCAACAGTCGCTGCGGCTGCCTTGGCAGCTGCAGCTGCAGCACGCCTCGTTGCCGTTTCTTCAACTGCTGCTGCAGCTGCTGCTGCCACCGCCGCTGCCGCCGCCGTTGTTCTGTGGTGCTTTCTCCTTTGCCGCACTCGTTGCTCACTCTTTTGTTTGTCTTGCACCCCATGAATTGCTTCCGCCTCCGCAGCTGCAGCCATCGCAGCCGTGATATGAGCAGGCGCCACGGCCGCAGAAGCCGCAAAAGGAGAAGTGTAGTCTGCAGCAGACAGACTGTCTTCTGTGGATTCTGCTGGCAAATGGACAGAGGGAAGAGCTGATGAAGGGGACGAGTGACAACTTTTTGTCAATTCTCTGTCGCCACAAAGTGCCACTCCTGTCTTGCGCAAATAAACAGAGGCCCAGCTGGAAGCCTCCACGGTAGACAGGTCGAGCTCTACTTGCTTCTCCCCAGCTGCCGCTGTCCAAGTTACTCACACAGCACAAAAAGGCAAGTAACGAAAGCTGCAACAAAAGCAGAAACTATAAAGACAGCTGCCACGACAGCGGCAGGAGGAACGAAAAACTTGATGGGCCCCAGGCTTACCCGGTGCAGAAAGGTTCGCATCGGGGTACTGCCCAGGCTGCTCAGGCTGCTGCAGCGTGAGAGACGGAGACGTCGCGAACGGCTCGCTGCAGCACCGATAATCCCTTCTAAAATATTTATCCTTCATCAACTGTGCAGCAGTGGGCCTTTGAGCCGCATCTGCAACAGTAGCAACAGCACCAGCAGCAGAACCAAAGTGTGACGATGCCGACACTTTGCTGACATCCAACAGGTGAACTCGTACAGATACAAAAAGCAACAATTTAAGCAAGATACGCCAACATTGGCCACCCTCCTCAACAGCTACAGCGGCAGCAGTAAACGATAGCAGCGTTAGTTACCGACATCAGTGGTCGCCACGCCATCCTCACTTCCACGTGCACCAGCATTCGTTACAGCAGCCTCAAAAGCACAAAACGCACGAATAACAGATCTATCTAGTAAAGCAACGGTAGGCTCATCAGCTGTACCCTTTTGTAGGAGCATTTTGATGATACTTTTGGTGCCGCACCCGATGACCCTCTTCGGCAGCAGAGAATCTAGCAGCAAATCGAGTTGCTCTTGCTGCTGGGGGCTATCATCCTGTAGTAGCAAATGAGATGGCGGACTTGTGAGCTCCCACATGAAAACACCCCCGCACAACTCCAGCATGACACAGCCTAAACTCCAGATGTCGGCCTGAATACACAAGCAAACAGAAGGCAAGGCCGCCGCACACACAAACCCAAACAATGATAAACACAGAAATACGATAAATATACGCACAAGCCTAGAAAAAAGGAAAACACAAACGGGCACTGAAGCAGAGCTGACGGCGAGCACAGAGCGAAAGGTAAGTTCGTAGAAAATTAGCCAAGAATACGAACAGACGCATGCCAAGACTAACACAGCAGCACGAAGTTGTTCCACGCCTACTGGCTTTCCGTATTTGGCTCCTAGAATGACCTCAGGGGCCATGTAGCAGTCTGTGCCAGCTACCGATAGCAAGGAACTATTGCCAGGTGTATCTGCACCTCCCCCTGTTGCCGCATTTCTGGTGCATGTGTACACGCTACCCTTGCCGTCGCTGCAAGTGGACTCTCTGCTGCACCATTCACCCCTGCCGCGTTCGCTGCGCCTCCTGCTGCTGAGGTTGAGGCCTATGCTGCTGCTTCGGATAAGCTGCAGCAGAAGCGAAACGGGATAAAAAAGCACATTGCACACTTTGCTCAGAGTCCGTGTAGATGCGAGCCACAGCGTGCCTCCTCTCCCTGATTTTGCTTCCACCACCTTGCGATGATGAAGTTGCAGCTGCTGGAGCTGCGAGTTCTGTCCTGTTTCAGCAAAGCCGCCTCCTGTGCTCTGCTTCTGTGAAGTAGCGTCAGCAGCGTCAGCAGCAGCCAGCGGCGACGGGCCCTGCTGCTCATCTATTCTCTCAGGTGACGTATCAGCGCTCCGTTGCATCTGCAACTGCTGCAACCGCAGCTGCTGCCACTCCTCCTGCTGCGTCAGCGTGCTAGAGTCAATCAACTTCACGACCGAATGCTGCTGCATGCTTACTTTGGGGGGCGAAGCAAAGCGACAGAGGCCGAAATCCCCCAGACGAATATGAGAGTCTTCGGACAAAAACACATTTTGGCTTTTTATGTCTCTGCAGCAGCAGCACCACAGGCAGAAACGCAACAGGCTAGTGCGCTTCTCAAAGGAGCAGAGCAAGCAACTAGCAGCAGCAACGAAAAATGCGACAAGCAGATGGTGTTGTGTGTCCAAGGATAACCCTCTTCAACTCTCAGGCAGTCAAACTCTCTTCCTGTCTGCTAGACTGGTTCCGGCGATGCTTCACGTGGCTTTGCTGACGCGTGTTTCACTTAGTGCACCTGTGCAGTATATTCCTTTCGTGTAGGTAATGGACGGCCTGCACTAATTGGAAAAGCCAACGGCGGATCTGCGGCAACGCAAAGCCATGAAATGCCACTGGTAAGGGGCGCCGATCTTGCTGCTTTGACCGTGACTGCTGCAGCTGCTGCGACTGCAGCTGGTGCAAGCGCCGCGGCCGTTACTGTTTCTGTTGCAGCAGCTGTAGTTTTTATTGCCAATGCAATTACTGCCATTACCGTTGACATCGCCGGTGCACTTCCTGCTACTCCTGCAAGTGCAACTAACTTAGGTGGTGCTACTGCTGCGTCTGCAGTTGATGCTGCTGCAGGAAGTTGAGCTCGTGGGGTGTATCTCTCACTCTGCGCTCCGTAAGGGCTCTGTACCGGCGTTCTATGAGTCTCTTCAAATCGCCGAGGGGGCAAAACTCCATCAACAGCATGAAATACGTCTGACGTTCCACACGGCCGAACGAAGGCTCCTGGTGTATAAACTCTCCAACGTAGCCCACCTGTAGCAGCAGCAACAGCCTCAAAAGCAAGAACGACCCTACAAAAAAAATACGCAACAATAGGGGGGCAACAGTGTCATCTGCCATGTTGTCAGCAACAATGGCAAAGAAGAAGCAGCGGCAGATCCCTCTGCCCCTCAGCGGGACCACCAGCGCCTGCTGCAGTAAAAATAGCATCAGTAGCGCCAGCACCAACACAGCGCCGTGAAACGGCACAATCACAGCAGCTTGCGCACAACAAACTTATGCATCAGATGTGCCAATCTTCGAGCTTCCTGCTGGTAACTGTCGGCAGCTGTTATGTCAGCCACAGCAATTTTTTTCAACACAACAAAAGGGGTCGCAGAGCTTTCTGCAGCAGCGCGGCGACGCAGGCGGGCTAGCCACACAGTCCCGTAGCCTCCACGACCTAGCTGCGAAGACACGGACAGCAATAGATGCAGAAGGTGCATCGGGTCCACAAGAAGCGAATGCAAAGCCGCTTCAGCCTTCCAGCAACAGCAGTAGAAAGGCGGCCGCAATATGCCGCGCGAGCGAACAATAATTATACACAAATCATAGAGACATAAGTGTCTGCACCTAATATAAGGCAAACATTTGCGAAGGCTTTTGACGCTGCATCATGAACAGGGCGGGGCCACAGAAGCAGCTGCACCCCAAAAGAACATCAACGCCGAAAAGACGCTGGGCAGCAGCTTCGGCTCAGTATGCTACGTTAAACAACAGTACCAGCAACAGCCGCAACAACAGCAGCCGTTGCAATGACAGCAGAAGCATCAGCACTATACCTTTCTAACAAGAGTGTAGTCTCCTTTGCACAGTCGGCACTGACAGCCTTTGATAAAACCAGCAGATATTCGCATCAAGTGAATAATGCCGAAAACACAGAGAACAGCTATGAGAGCCACTGCTGCCGCATTGTCTGCGCTGAGAGGAAACTGCAGCAGACACACAGGGGTCTCGCCGCTGGAAAGCCAAGGCTCGCACGCAGCTTCCCCACCAGCAGTAGCAGCGGAATCAGCGGAAGCCGCGGACTGTTCTTCTTCACTATCTTGCTGTGGTTTTTGCTGAGCTTGCAGCAGGCTATGTTCCCTAGAGTTGTTCTGCCCTCCCTTCGCAACTGTGAAAGCACGAGCACCAGAGTCAGCGGCGGCATTAAGTACTACTGCTGCTGATGATGGCCTTGTACTTCTTGTTGCTGCTGCGAAGATTAGCGACTCAGCAGCGAGCCCACCATACGCTTGGCAGAACCTTTCCCCTTCTGCTGCTGCAGCGCCTGCTGCTGTCTTCGCCAAGACGAGTCTTGCAGATGGCAGCTCTGCCAGAGTGCTTACTGCTGCTGCCTCTGCGGGTGTTGTGGCAGGAAGGCAGAAGAGAGGCAGCAGAAGAGCAGCTGCAGCAAAAATACGAGGAGCTGACTTCAATCCCGAGCCAGATACAACTGACACAGCACACCTCTCCGGCTGCTGTCCGCCTGTACGTCCCTGTCGCTGCTGCTGCTTCTGTTTATGCTGCTCGTGTAGAGGTTGCTGCGAAGCGCATGCGAAATGACGACTCAAGGCGACACAACCATGCACATGTGCATCTACCAGAGGCGCATGAGGCTCTTGATGCTGCTGCTGTTCGTTTTTCTGTTGTTGCTGTACTTGCTGCGGTTGCCTAACTGCAACGCCGACGCTGCTGACCCGGGCAGTACATTTTGCTGCTATCGCTGGTCTTGCTGCAGCTGCATTTGCTGTTAATCTTGAAACTGCTTTCGCCGATGCATCTGACGTCGTCTCGCCTTTCATGCTAATGAAGGAGCGCGGATCTGCCTGCTGCCGCTGATGCTGCTGCTGCAGCACTACCCGCTTCATTACGAAATGCAGCTGTGACACTGTAAGACTTGACAGAGCCAGCAAAAAAGCTGCATAGCTCGCAGCCACAAATCCGGTAACAACATTGCCAGGAAAAGCGGGCTGCTGTTTCTGTTGCTGTTGCTGCTCTTGCTGCTCGGGTGGCAGGGCTGCTCGCCACTCAACAAACAAGTTCTCATTGCCAAAATTTACAAGAATGACTGTGCAAAAAGTTCCCTCTGCCACCTGCTTGCTGCAGCGAGTGAAAGCGCTATTGCTGCTATTGCTGCTGAAGCCCCACATCACCAATGCCACAACTTGCCGCAGCGTTTCCTGCAGCGTGGCTTTGAGCGTTTGCTGCTTCTGCCACAGCAGCTGCTGCCGCCACATCTGCTGTTGCAGCATTTGCTGCAGGACTTGCTGCACCAACTGCTGCTTGAGTCCTTGCATCTCAGCCAAGTAAGCGGTGAAGCCGCCACAGCCTACCCGCAACTGCGGCAAAAGCGGCAATGGAGTCTAGCACGTCTTCTAGACAAAAGGATGACACCTACTGCAGCAGGAAGCCGACGCAGAGGCACTGCTGCATCGCCTATATTGTAATTCCTGCAGATGCTGCAGCTCCTGTTGAAACTGCTGCTATCCTTGTTCTTGCTTTCGGCAATCAATCCCCCGCTGGTGCTACTAGGCGGTTGGAGCTCCAATATCTAGAGTGAGAAAGCTCAAACCTCGAAATCTGGGGGGACAACGATAACGCAGACACGCCAAGAAATTGTACCTTTTACTTGCACAAGCAGGAGATGGATGCTGCTGGAACTGCTGCTGCTGCTGCAGAGGCGCAATAATCCTCTACTACGGCTCCGGAAGCTGAGCGACTCCCCCCATTAAAAAAAATTCAAAGCATTTCGACAAACGATAAGAACATACTTTTGCTAGATTGGCACCTCATGTCTGCGATAGTAGCGTCAGCCGCAGCACCACCAAGGGGCTGCTAGTGGTCCACACGGATCGACGCATCATACTGGTGTCTTGCCATTCTGTTGGGGCAACATTTGAAGTCCCCTTCAAAATCTTGAAGCCCAGTCTTCCCAAGCTGCACTACGGTTTTGCAAGTGCAAGACCCTTCGCAGAGAGAGTAACAGCAGCAACAGCAGCACCAACTCGACAACTGCAGGAGGCCATCTGGCCGCTCGCTGTCCATTTAAACGTGTCTGAATACAAATTATTGCGTTGTTCCGATCTTCTCCCTCGATGTGAAGGATGCATGCTGGCAGTGAAAATGTAACAGGGTCAGGACAGCTCCCATGTTAAACACCAGGAGTACTGGGCACCATTTGCGCAAATACGGCGACGCCGTGGCAATTCAAAGAACGCTTTCTAGCTGTGGGGTCACTTGGACAATGCATGTGTATGAGTGCTATTTGCATCAGTAAGTTTTACTCGATAGTTTCACCCGCTGTTTCTCCTTGGTGTCCTTGTGTGCACCTCCCTGCTAGCAAGCTGGAGGTGACCTCTGCACAGCACGTATTTAGCAGGTCATTGGTCGTAAATGAACAACTCAGGCGTATTTCATGTTCCTACTATCCTATGTTTGCACTTCGTGCCGTCAGTTCTTCAGCTACTGCTTTGGACGAGCCCCTGAGGATTACTTTGCAGTTCCGCTCAGGCTTGCTCGCCGCTAAGTCGTGTCTGGAGTTCTATGCAACACGAAAATAATCTACCGAGAAAACAACGAGAAGCATATCTGCTGTGTCTGTAACGCTATGCTGCCTTCTCTCTCCCCTACGGACGTGACGAGCCTGGGCTGCAGTGCGTAGGTAGGCACGCAGCTCTAAACTAGTTCAGCACAATTTAAGTCCGTGGAGAGCTCACAACGGCTCAAAAAGAGTGCCGACTGAGTAAAATGCTGCACAAGCATAGTTCTTAGAAGCAAGCTAGAATTTGAAGGCAGGCTTTAGCCCAATCTTTTGAAGTTGAGAAACTGTCGGTAACCAGCGGAAGCTGGTTACCGACAATTCTGAAAAATCCCTGTACATTGTCATTTGTGACCATAAAATATTCACAGTGCCTGCACCACTTTGGCTACGGCCTCTCCAACATTCCTGAGGTGGAATAATTCCGCCAGTAGTGCACAATGGGAAAGCAAAAATCCACTCAGGCTTAAAAGTATATAGAAGCAACATTCAAGACGAGTTTGGTCCCAATTGTAAACAACTGGGGCAGCCGTGCAGGCGGACCCGAGTGTTTCTCATTTTGCCGCTATTCCTGCCTTCCTCGTTTGCCGTGACTATCTTTCTGGTTTTCTCCACTCAAAGCTTCTCGGTGGAACCGCGAACATGGCTGGAGTTCCAACACACCTACACAATAAAGCAATAATGGCTGGTCCTTTGTAGCTTAAAACGAATGAAATTTATTGAGGTCCGTCCATGCAAACGTTACATACACTGCAGACTTATTTCATGAGGTCTTTTTCTGTGAGTCACAGAGCTGAATCACTCTTGCTGCGTGAACTGATGCCGACTGTCTGGGCCAGGATTCCACACAGCCCTGCACTACGAGCTATCTTATGAAACTTTAGGATCAGGAAGCGAAATGAGTAGAGTATCATGAACCTGAATTCCTCCCCTGAACAACAATGCATGTCAATGCACTTCCCCAGTGGTTCAAACTAAGAAGCCACACGTTCTCTCCAGAGGGCAATAATGCTTAGACTTCGCCCTTTCTCAATAGCATAAGCACGCCTGTCCCTTTTCACGGAGTATGTAGACAGCAGGCTTCCCTCGTTCTAACTGTCTTCGTCCAGTGGTTCGGTGCAGGGTCACCTGACGACAGAAAGCCCGGCTCTCCCAGATGTACAAAGAACATAACAGGTTCTTCGCTCAAAAGCTGTTTTTCAAATTTTTGCTAAAAACGGTGAACCAGTATAGAGCTAACGCATAAATACCTTAGAGAGCTTCTAAACACACCGACGAGCGGATGCAGGTGGACAGACTGAACCGGAAATGGCTTGTCTGCTCAATAGCCCCGGTTCTAGCCAGCCTTTGCAGTTTGGATTGAACAGTCAGAAGTAAAAAATCTAAAACAGTTCAAGCGAAAGGATCTGCCCGAGTTTCAAGCCTAACTAGCCGTCGTACCTTCCGTGACTTTCGCTGACAGACCAGAATCTGAGCAATGGTCAGCAGTAGTGAGCATGAGCGAGCCATAAAACGTGACGCTTCATTACGAATATGTTTCAAGCCGAGCTTATAAATAAGTAAAGTTTCAATTGGTCCATTAAGGAAAACAATGAAACTGCAGAGGTGAGAGAAGACTGAGAGGACCACCAGAGAACAGCGGCTGCAAAGTGCAATGACTGGCGGTCGGCAGCGCGGCGGCTGTCTGTTCACGGTGAAAACCTCAGCCTATTTTAAAAAATTGTGTGTTTTTGTCATCTTTTGCATCAATTTTTTAACCGGGAGGTTTAAAAATCGATTGATTGTGTGTGTTTAAGTCGAAGAGCTTCACTCAGTCGGTTGCCTCCCCCTTGACACATCGCAAGTCTATCATCGCACAATGAGAGCACCCAAGACTCACTTCCGCGTCTGCTTGTCGCTTTTTTTGGGGACTCTAGCTTTACTCTCAGTTTCTCAGTCTGCACCCAGCAGGCCTGAGCGAAGTAATAGCATCCGAGAACGTTTGAATACCATCCTGAGCACTCCAGCCGCAGGCAGGGACGCCGCCCGTCCAGCCAATGGCCGAGGCCGCGCTCCTCAGGCTGCCGGTTCTGCGGGAGCTTCCAGTCCTCCTGCTGCTCCAGAAGGTGCAGTTACCGGGGCCAGCTCAACATCACCCTCCAACGCGGAACTGCTGCTGCAGTATCTAGACAAGCGCGCCAGCAGCAACAGCAAGTCACCTCAGGAGTTCATTGATACCATCATTTCAAAGAAAGCTGGAGTAGCTGCTGCCAGGGAGGCTGTTCCTGAGGAAGACTCCGGTCTGGTGGAGGTGTTGGACAGTCAGACCTGCGCTCAGGTGCCTGTCGCACGCCCCTATGAGTGCGCCCGCAAGGAGCTGAAGCAGACAGCTTATCCTTGCAGCCTTGAGTTCTACCCTGAAGTTTGTACATTGGTTACTCGTCCTATGGAGTCCAAGAGACCCCGCGACGTGGAGCGTAAGGTGCCTTATCAGTGCCCCAAGTTGCGCAACAAGCAACTGTGCTACAGCGTCCCCAAGTCGCAACAGACGACCTGTGTGGGCATGGTGAACAAGGCTAAGGAGTCAGAGTGCCAGCGCAACCACGTGCAGAAATCCTGCACCATTGTGGAGGAGTCGATCCCCTGGACGTGCCATGAGACCAAAGAAATTCAGCTCAGCTATGCCTGCAGTCGCGTAGAGCCCACGACGGAGTGTTCTCCCAACCTGGTGGCCATAGACGACGCTTGCACCCGTGAGACCAAGGTGCCCGTGGTGTACGAATACTACGACGTGGAGCCCGAACAGCAGTGCGAGGTTGTGCGCAAGAAAAATATGTGCCCCAAGACCGTCCGTTCAGTTGACCTCTACTCTTGCCCAGAGACTTATTATGACAAGGTTTGCATCACCGTAGATGTCCCGGTGACCCGCATGTGCGACGCCCCCGTCACGATCACCGAGGAGTACCCATGCGAGAAGACAGAAGTCCGCATTATAAAGAAGGCTTGTGGCTTCAGTCAAGGCGCCAGACGCTTCCTCAGAGCTGAGGTTGAGGGGCAGGAGGGCCCGGCACCAGCTGCAGCAGCAGCTGCATCATCCGGCAGAAGAAGACTCTGTGACTACGAAACCACGGTGAGGACCGTCCCGTCCTTCCTTTGCTTTTTTCGCCATTGTCTTCTACTTCTTTTCCTTGTCCTCTATATATTACGCCCGCTCTGTTTTCTCGTGAAACCTACAGCGCTTGCTGTTGCACGCTTATCTCTGTATTCATCTGCGCTGTTTCCCGCTTCATCAATCTGTATATGCGAAATGTGTGGCTTTCTGTGCTGTTGGCCTTAAATTTTGCTGTTACTGTGTTTCCCTCCTGCCCGTCTTCAGGTGACAGTCCCGTCCACTTGTACGCGGGAAGTGACCGTGACAAAACAACAGCCCTGCATGCAAACAGAACCACAGGAGCAATGCTCAATGGTGGAGAAAGTGCGGGAAAAGACTTGCGAAAGTCCGTCGACGCGCACTGTTCAGGCCGAGTGCGAAGACTGGGTGGAGGAGACCGTGTGTCAGCAGGTGAACAAAACGGTAACCAAAAAGGGGGTCAAGTTCGAGACCAAGGTCGACTCCTTCCCCTGCACTAGCACGTACGCCAAGGAAGTCTGTGTGGAGGTCAGCTCTCTTGTAGACGCCACCTGCGACGCCAATCTCAAAGAGACGCAAGAAGTGCCATGTACTCGCAAGTACAAGAAGCAAGTCTGCCAAGACATTGATGTGCCCTCCACGGAAATCTGCACTGAAATCAAAGAACAGGAAATTGAATATCCCTGCCTGCAGATCGTATTCGAGGAGGTCAGTTGCAGCTGCCGCTTAAGATAAAGATACTCTTGTAGCTTTTTTGTGTCGTTGTCGGTGCTTTGTATGGAACTGTAATCAAATTCTCTTCCGTCAGTGCTTCTGTCTGTTCCTTCTCCGGTGGTCGCTTGACGCTGCTGGTGTGAGGCTTGTTCTGGTTTGTCATTATTTATCCAGTTACATGAGAGCTATGTATGTATGCCAATCTCCAGTCCCACATAGAAGTACCTTTCTGTCTATTCGCCCATCTATCCTTCTATCCCCATGTGTCTAAAAGCATTTCCCACCTTTCTTCTGGCCAGCATACTTCTACTACCCAATATGGCAATACCTTTCCCTATTTGCTTAACCATGTATTCATTTATTGGTCCCTTGCTCTTGTGTTCACGAATGCGCTTATTCATTCGTTTGTATATCTATCTATTTGTATTGTGAACTTTATATACCGTATGGTTTTTGTGCTGCCATCTTAGAAATGCACGACAGTGCCATACTACGAGTTAGAGCCCTGCGAGGCCGTAGTGGCTGAGACAGAGCTGGAGCCCTGCGAAGTCAACTTTAGGGTGACGGAATGCACACCCCAAGAAAATCCTCAAATGGGCACATGCTTCAAAGACGAGCAAGTTGAGTTCAGCGAGACCTGCTATCGCGTTGAGAGCGACACTGCCTGCGAAGATGTTATCACCACAAGAGTCGTGCAAGACGCACTTGCAAAACGCGCCAGGGCCTCTAAGTAGCCAATCAAGCTGCTACCCCTGCAGCAGCCAGCAGCAAGTGTGGCTAACACAGCTGCTGCTGCGAGCGGCAACAGCAGAGAGAGCCACGGCACCACCGGCACATGTAAAGCAGAACTGGAAGAGGCTGACTCCCAATAGCCGCTGCATACCACGCTTCAGCGCACATCTGGAGAGTGCGTACACATGGATGGAAATGAAGCTGCCAACTATTTATGGCGATTTTTTTCTTGTTTTATTTGACAGGAAACAGAAAACAGAGTGCCCGGTTGCTGCTGTTAGAGCAGCAGAAAATGCACATGGCTCTTTTAATTTTGGCGCCTTTGAGTTACTGCTACTGTTTCTGGCTCTGCACGGAGGGGCAAGACACAGCTGCCACACAGGCCGTTGTCACTGCAGCAGAAGCGGCGGCAAGCCTGAAAGCCAAGCAGCCAAAGAGTCCATGCATAGGAAACAGGCACTAGGGTTGCGCGTGCATCTGCCCGGCATCCTGATGTTTATATTGTTTTAAAGCGACATTCCGAGGAAGGCCCATGCAGCCGCAGCTGCAGATACAGGGTGCACAACGGCTCTCTTTGGTAAAGCTGCACATGTCCATAGCCCTGTCAAGCCTAACTGCCCCGGGAGCCCCTTCTGAGTAGCTGGCTATCCAGCTGCCTGTATGGCTGGCCAGTACAGCTAGTGTCTTATGTTGGTCAATATTGTTGGCCGGCATGGCCGCAGCGTCTAACGAGTCCTGTGCAAAGCTAGCCGGAAGAAAAGTCTCTAGGTTTGAAACTCCGTAGTCGCCGACTTGTTCGCTGCTGGCGAAAAAGGACCACGTGATGCAGTAGCAGCACAAAGCAGTGTTAGAAAGCATAACGTGAAGGGAATACAAGCACTTCTAGACACAGGGAGGGACGTTATTTGACACTGTAAGTCTTTCGAAGGCACGCGACCTATCCTTGTCTCTTCCAGTGAGCCTGTCACCCTCTCCAAGCTTCTTTTATTTTTTGCTTTTGGCACTTTGTCGCGTCCCTGATATCTTGGCGCACCTCTGTCACTGTTTCTATGTGTTTCTATCTGCTTCCGACACCCGCCACTAGCTCCTACTAAATTTCCTCCGCTTATCTCTACCTGTTTATTCTCTGCTTTTATCTGTGCATGCACCTCTGGTTCCGTCTCTGTAAGGTATTCTTTCTTTCCCAAGCCCCATTCTTCGACAGCGGATTCTGCGCCCACGGAGCTGTACAGCCCCTAGACGGAACTTCGTTATTTCAAGGGCAGAGGCACCACAGGCAAAAAGCACATAGACGCAGAAGGGGCCAAACAAAAGAATAGAGACTCCGACGGAGAGGAGCAATATGGCAAAGAAAGATTGACTTCAGGGCCCCAAAATGGCCCCAAGACGAAATTCAGTTAGCCCAAAGGCAATTCCCTTGTGCAAATATCTTGTGCAAATATCTCCAAATGAATTAAAGGCTACTCAACACCGAGCATAGCCTAGGCGGTGGCTACAATGTGGTATCTGCGCTGCTGCTGCTGCTGCTCCTGCCGCAGCTGCTGCGTGATGTCTTTTCGTGGCTAGCTGCGCGCTGCCTCCGCAGGAGCCGAAGCGTTTTGGGCCTCCTCAGGGTCACCTCCGGGTACCAAGATGCTGACGTTATTTCCGTTTAAAAGAATTGTCTCTAGGTGAGTTTTCTTCACCCCTTGAGCTGTGAATGAAAACTCAGTCACGTCGTCCAGCACCTGACACAAACACACCATGTGCACGCTCTCCTGTGCAGGGCACCACTGAACCAGCTATCTAGCCAGCTAGCTAGGTGACTCCCTGGCCAGCTAGACAGCTAGCTAGCCAGCTAGCTAGCTGAGTCTCTGGGCAGCTAGCTTGGCTTGGTGCTTTGCTCCCTAGGTAGCTGCAGGGCTTTTTAACTGGGGAGATTGGACCTCAACAGTGTCTAGAGATGCTGCTTCAACTGCTGCGCAGCTCACTGCAGGCAGCAAAGTGGTGGGCAAAAAGGGAGAGTAAAGCCACACAGAGTGCAGAGTAAACGCATGAAGAGACGCATTTACTGCGAGAAAGAGGCACTGCAGACACAGCTTCAAGTGCTAGCAGCTGCGAAACACCACGATGCCAACAGCGGCCAGTTGGGGGAATTGGCTTTCCTACAGAGTCTGGAGAGTTCACAGAATCCGCCTAGGAGTTGTTGTGGGGCCCATGGGATCTTCAGTGTGGGGCCCTCAAAGCTGTGCGTGGCCCTGGGGCCGTAATGGCCCAAGGGGATTGGCCAAAAGGAGAAGCAGGCGGCACTGCGTCTGCTGCGTCTGTGCAGGATGTACAGCTCACCATGTTGACATAGTCGTCGAAACCCCTGAGGGTTCCTGCGATTTCTTTGTCTCCTTTCATTATAACCCAAACACGAGAGCCCACACATTTGTCTACTAGGGCTAGGGGTAGGTAGCTGGGGCCTCCACTGACAACACCGGCGCTGCTGGGAGCCCCTGAGCCACCGCTGCTGCTGGCTGCTGTGTTGCTGCTGCTGCTATTGCTGCTGCTCATCGTCACACGCAGATTAATCGGCAGGAGGGATCGGGACGGCAGGAGGGATCGGGAAGCTGCTGCGGCCTTTCACCCTCACGACTGTTGCTCTTGTTGCGCTGCCTTCGCCGCTCAATGCTGCTGCTGCCGCTTATCTTGTTACGCGTGCTGTTTTTGCCCCCCCCTGCTGCTGCTGCGGTCGTTGCTGCACCGCTGGAGCAGGAACTACTGCTGCGGGTCTGCAAGAGGGAAAGGCAGGAGCCCTCAACAGCAAGGTTTAACAAGAAGCATGTAGCGCCGCTTTTTTATAAATTGATTTAGAAATGTATAACAAACGCAACCCAGAGGTCCCGCAGAGAATGGGTTCACCCTACTTAGGGGCCTGCGCCTCACCGTGGGGGCCCCCCTGTGGCCTCTGTTGTGTCCTGCCTTGGGCAGCAACACGAATAACAATGAATAAAAGTTTCGCCTTAATTTTTTCACAAGTAAATAGTCATTAGGCAATAATTTTGCAAGACATTGGTTGCTTTAAAGGCTCTTCAACGCCATCCGTCCCCTACGCCCCGATGAACCACGGGGCCCCCGTGCAGAACCCTCAGGGCCCTCAAGTACAACCTTGGTTATGAGTCACCTTACATTTTAATTGCTGCTTTTAGCCAACTTTGGCTTTCCTGTTAAGGCAATTACGTTCTTCGCCTACGCACACATCTTCCAGCTCGCTGTACATCCCCGCGCAAAGCCCCGGTAGTCTTGAGACATTTCTGGGGCTCCTGCCCATGCCCCTCAACGAAACTTCCCTACTCAAGTTTCTTACCCAGTTTGGCTTTGAAGGCTGTCCATGAAACTTCTGAAGGGGGCCCCCTTTGTAGCCCTGCATGGGGGCCCCTGGGGATGGGGAGCTCTCTGGAGGCCACCTCGACGCCTTGGGCACCACATCCAAGGGCACAGAGCCTCCACAGTGTCTTTCTTTAAGGAGCGCAGGGAGTTATCAGGCGCCCCGCCTGCTGCTGCCTTAACTGTAGCCGGACCTGCTGCTGCTGCGCGATGTGTGCCAACAGAGGCAGCAGCAGCAGAAGATGCAACAGATGTAAGCGCAGCAGCAGATGGGCACTATGTAGCCACCATGACGCCTTTTGTCTTGACTCGCAGCATTCTAAAGGCAGCCAGGTGAGTCCTCCTCAGCCCAAATAGTTGTGCTCTGCTGCTGCTGCTGCTGTGATCCGCGTGGCTGCTGCTGTTGCTCATTGCATCTTTGTTTCCTGTTGAAGCGCTGGCATTCCTGACCCCAAGAGCCTCCACTTACATTTACTTGTACCCCTTTTGCGTGGGCATGTTTATTGTTTGTCTTTGGCTTTGCTGCATTCACAATCGTGCTTGCTATTTGTTTGTCTTTGTCTCTTTCTTCTGCTTTTTTCCCCTTTTTCCACCAGGAACCAACAGCGGGACTTGAAGCTGTGGGCTGCCTTTGCTCGCCGCGGCGCAGCCATTGCTGCTTCCGTGCCAGGTGAGGACTTGTGCCGCATTCTGTCTGCCTTTGGCTCTATGGGCCTACGCCACCCTTCGTTTCTATCAGCAGCAGCTGCTGCACTGGCGCCGCAGCTGCATCTGCTCTCTCCTGCTGCAGTCTGCCGCGTGGCCCAGGCCTACGGCCAGCTGCTGTGCGTGCACCCCGCGCTACAGCAGCAGCTGCAGCGGGAAGTCGCTCGAAACGCAGCCTCTATGACTGCCAACCAAGTAGCCTTTACCTTTGCCTCTCTGGCCCGCTTGGGGGCCCCCCCAGGGCCTCTGCTGCGGGTCTTGCGAAGGGAGCTCATAGTTAAGAGGGATGCGTTGTCCCCAGGGGCCCTGGTGGTGTCGCTGCATGCTGCTGGGGTGCTGCAGCTGCACGACGGCAAGCTGCTTGCTGCTCTTTCTGCTGCACTGTGCCGGCTTGTGGGGTCTTTGGATTCCAAGGGTCTTGCCTTGACAGCAAATGCCCTCACGCGGCTGCAGGTCAGAAATCAGTTCGTGCTGCAGTTGCTGGTTGCTTCGGCACGGCGGCTGCTGCTGCTGCAGCAACAGCAGCACAAGCAGCATCAGCACCAGCGGATGCAGCCCAGGGACCTCGCCATGCTTGTGCATGCAGCCGTGGCTGGAGAAGCAGCTTCTCCATCCTTTATAAAGGCAGCGGCAAATGCAGCAACACGACGCATGCAGGCTTACGACTTGCAGGCCCTTTGCCTCGTGGCTGCTTCTCTCACCAAGTACTTCCGCCAGGAGGAGCAACGGAAGCAGCAGCAAGAAGAGAGACTGACACAGGAAGAGTTATTTAAACTGCTTGAGAAGGCAGGAGAGAGGGCAGGCCAGCTAGCCAGCCAACTCACTCCCTTGGCGGTCTGCTGCCTTGTTGATGCTTTTGCTGCTGTGGGGTTTCGCTACGGACCCCTTCTTTTCCACGTGCCGAGACACGTGGCCTACTGCTGCGGAGATGAGGAAGGAGCAGCAGTAACAGGTGCAGAAGAAGCAGAAAAAGGAGGAACAACACCAGAAAAAGCAGCAGATACGGGAACAGCGCTCATCGCAACAACAGCTGCTGCAGAAGCAGCAGCCGACACGGCAGCAGCAGGAAGCGCAGCAGAGGCGGCAGGTGGCAGTGTGAAACGGTATTCCGTATGCCAATTAGCCATCCTGCTAAGGGCCTTCAGGCGGCTCGATATGAATGCATGCGCCCTGCTGCCGTATGCCCTGGCTGCACTTCCGCCTGTGGAGCGACAGTCCAATGAGCAGCAGGAGCAAAAACTGCAAACGCAGCAGCATGCTGAGCAGCAGGACACACAAAGTGCTGCCGGAAATGTAGAGGAAGCAGACGTAGTATCAGCAGCAGGAATAGCAGCAACAGGACCGGCGGCCACTGAGGAACCTTCTGGCGCTTCTCGTCCGCTGCTGCATTCTTTGGTGTGGATACTTGAAAGCGCTGCTGCCAATTCTTTCGTAGATCGGCAGGTAGGTGCAGCCGCTTCCGTGTGGTTGCGTTGCTTGCTGTTGCACACTCTTCTGCAGCCGCGAACGCTGCAGCAGCTACTGCCGAGACTGCAGAGACCCTGCAGAAGCGCCTCTCGACTATAGAAGTTCTACTGCTGTCTATTCTCTTGCTGCGCTGCAGGGTTTGTTCCTGCTGTACGAACACCTGGCCATGAGGGCCTCTGAGCTGCCACCGCATGCATTGGCTGCTGTATGGGATTGCGTTGCACGTCTGGGTGTATTTACGTCTCAGCTCGTGCAATCACTGCAGCGACAGATGCTGGTGAGTGGCAGCCATTGTGCTTTGCAGCCGCTGAGACAGCAGCAGCAGCTGTAGCAGCAGCAACGGCGGCGGCGGCAGCGGCATCTGCAGCAGCAATAACAGTAAAGCTGCATCTGCAGCAGCAATAACAGTAGAACCACAGAAGCGTGTGCGTGTATGTGCGCTGCTGCAGATTCCTCAAGAAGTCCGTTGCTTTTCTCAGCAGCAGCTGCAGCGCATGCGTCAGGCCATCCTTGGCTTGGGACTCTCCCCTGGGCAGTTCGGGTTAATTAGAGTTCCGTGGGGGCTTGTGCCGCAGTGGCAGCAGCAGCAGCTGATGCTGCAGTCAGAGCTGAAGCAGCAGGAGCTTCGAGAAAGCTCTCGCGTGTACGTGTACCTCACTCTGAAGCAACAGCAGAGGCTGAAGGAAGATGGCACCGAGTTACTGGAAGAAGCAGCAGCCGACGAAGCAGAAGAGGTGGCAATCAGGGCCAATGACTTCAAAGGGGTTCTCCTCAGGCCGCCCACCTCTTACAGCGCGTGTGAGAGCACTTGTTGATACAAACGCAGTTAGAAGCGGAGCAATTATATACAGAACAGGGTTTTTTGTATGAGTTAGTACTGAGACTATCTTAGGCTTTAGAGTTTCGGTTTACCGACTAAGAGGCACGACGCATGCCCTCCCCCACAGCGCCGTAAGGCCAAGACAGCACACTGGCGGTAAGGCGGCAAGAACTTGACTCTTTGAGAGTCAGACAGCCGTCGGATCGCTAGCTGGCCAGCTAGTTGGTAGGCTAGCGTACCCAAGAGAGCAGCTAGTTGGTTGCCTGCGAGCACTGGAGCGCAGCCAGCTACGTAGCGCAAAGGTCAGCTGGCTGGCACAGAAAACAGCAGCTGGCGAAGCCTGCAGGAGAAGCTGCGCGGAGACCTGGTTACTTGTGCTTCGGTGGCGAGCCAGCTATAAGCTGCAGCGACCAGTTTATTAAAAGAGAATAGTTGGGAGCAGCTAGCTGCCAGCTGTACCTTAGCAAAGGTACGCTGCAGCAGCCCTTAGTTGAGTGAGTGACCCGAGGTGCGGGTTGCCTCAAGTGCCCATGCCCGGGCGCCTTCAGGATTCCTCCGCACTCTATATTCCCTGTTCTGTAAGCGTGAAAACTTAAATAGATGTACTTGCAACAAGTATTTCAAGCTGTTCCCACTTCCTGGAGTGTCGAGCGTGGGTATGTAGGCCGCAGCAGCTCGCTGCAACGGGGCCTCCTAAGTGAGGGCCAACGCCCCTTTAACCCGTGCATAGGGCTTTTAAAAAATGCATAAGATGCAAAAATTAGCAATTTAATGGGACAAAACAAACTGATCTAAGATGGCAGAGGCCCCACAAGACACATCTTGCCAGGCCGTAAGGGCCGCTGTGTCTCGATTTAGGGGCCCCCACAAAGGCCCCAAGGGGCACCTCAAGAGCTCAACTTAAATTATCTTCCTTCTAAGTGAAGTAATGGCCCTGCAGGCGTGCTCTGGGGGCCTTAGAGGGCCCCTGAGAGCGGCCCTCACTGCCGTACGCAGCCATGGAGCCGCAAGCTGCTATTCCCAACTACCAGAAGTAGCTCCAGCAGCAGCGGCAGCAGCAGCAAGGCCATTAGAGAGCAATGCTACTCTAGGCTACAAAGCCCAAGTGTTGGCGACCCCTGAATTTCCTGGGGAATACCGGGGGACACCCAGTGCTTCGGGGTCTTCCGTTTGGCCAAGGACAAACTTCCCCACAGGGTGCTTGTGCAACTGCATAGGACGCTCAATAAGCCACATCCGCAGCATCGGTGAATGCCACAGCAGCAGCAGCGGCGCTTCTAGCAGCAGTAGCAGGAGCACTAGCGTTAGCCGCACAAGCACGAGCAGCTGCGGTTCCCCTGAAGCAGCACGGCGCAGAACTCCTGCGGGAACTGCGTTCTTGCATCCACCTGATCTTCGCGTCCCTCGAATTCGGAGGCATCCACGGCAACTGCAGGAACCGCAAGAACAGCAGCAACAGAAGGAACAAGAGCCTCCTCAGAAGCAGCCGCAGCAGAAGGCCCATGTGTACCTCCACCCATCAGTGCAGGGTGCCAGAAAGCCCTTGGCGGCAAACAAGAAACGCCATTCTGTAGCAGCTGTGGAGAAAGCGAACGCATCAGAAGCAGCAGCAGCAGCGGAAAAAAGAAGCAGAACCGCAGCAGCAGCAGCAACAGAACGGCCCCACAAGTTTTGCAGGGAACACCGGGGCCCAAAGGCGTCGCCTTCGGCAGCCTCAGCAGCATCCGCAGCAGCAGATAATGCAGACACGCGAGGCTCGCTTCCAGGTGCAGCGGAACAAAATGACGTTGGGACAGCAGACAGTAGCAGCAGCAGCAGCAGCAGAGCGAGCAGCAGCAGGCACGGCATACTGTGCAAAGCGCTGAAGGCCTCGCTCGCTGCCCAGAGTCTGCAGACTCTTACGGAAGTGCAGAAAAGAGCCTTTCCACACATCTTCGCAGGTGGGGATGCCCTGGGCTGGCAGCAGCAACAGCAGCAGCAGCTGCAACGGCAGCCCCTAGGTTTATGTAGCTGCATAGACATCCTTCTTTGCTAGCTGCAGCTAGCTGGAGACGGTCCTGCTGCAGGACGACGAATACGTGCAGTTGCTGCTGCGCTGACTCTTGCTGTGGAGCCAACACTTCTATACCTTTCGTTAAAGACTGTGTCGATGTGTCATTGCTGCTGCGGATACATTCATTGCTGCAGGCCGAAATGCCTTGATTCGGTCCCCCACAGGCACAGGGAAGACCCTGGCTTATGTGCTGCCGCTGCTGCAGCGGCTGCAGCAGCAGAAGTGGCCCCGCGAGGAGCCCATACTCATCCTCACACCGACAAGGGAGCTCGCTGAACAAGTGGCTGCTCAATTCTACAAGTCCTGCTACTGTTTTTGCTGTTGCTGGATTGGCCGCCCTGTTGTTGCTGCTGGTTCCCGTGCATCTATCTCCCCACGTCGTCTTTGCTGCTGCCAGTGTCACCCGTTGTTGCTACAGCTAATTGCACTGGTTGTGCCATCGCTGCTGCTTTTGTCGTTGGTTTTGTTGGTGCTGCTAAGGGTGGTTCTTCAGCTGCCGTCGAGTGGCACTCGAGTTGCGCATTTACAAATCATTGTTTGCTTATTGCTTTCTATACTGCTGCTACTGCTGTAAACTGCTGCACCTGCTACTGGCATTTCTGGCTAACACCCATGACGCTGCTGTGGGCACCGTTGCTGCTGCTTCGCAGGTTCCGCGGAAGCATTGATTGCCATGTGATTGTGGCTGTCGGGGGCCCCCGGGGAGGGCCCGCACTGGGTCCGGTACTGCTGCAGCAGCGCGGAGCTCACGTTGTAATCGGGACTCCTGGAAGGATAGAAGCCCTCTCTGTCGCTAGGGAGCTGCTGCACCTGGAGCAACTGCAGTGTTTGGTGCTAGACGAGGCTGACAAGCTAGTAGGTCCTTCCTTTGAGGCTTCCTTGGCAGCTCTGCTGCCCCAACTTAGTCCTAATAGGCAGACCATCTTAGTCTCTGCGACCTTCCCGAAGTGGCTCTCCAAACCTCTTCAAGATGCATTTGGTACCTACTCTCCACCGCAGCAGGAAGAGCAACAAGCCGAACAGAAATCACCAACGGGGCAGCCGCCGTCGGAGCAGCAGCAGCACAAAGCGAGCGAAGAGGCTGTTGTGATCGACTTGAGTGCCCTCTCAGGGTCAGAACTCTCTCCATCTGTGTCCCACTTTGCTGCACGGGTTCCTCGTGCACTCGGGGAGCGCTGCCGCCGCGCGGCATTGCTTCTACTGCAGCGACTGCCTCCTGGTGCTCAGTGCATCATATTTTGCTGCAGCAGGGACGAAGTGTCGTGGCTTGCTGCTCATCCTCTACTGCAGCAGCAAGCGGCGCAGCCACTGCACGCGGACATGTCTCAGCGCCAAAGAAGACATACCGTCTTGCGTTTCAGAGACAAAAAATTCTCGGTGCTCATAGCGTCAGACTTAGCCGCGAGGGGCCTTGACTTCCCAGGAGTCAAAATGGTGCTTCAGTGGGGGCCCCCATTGTCTCCCGAGGTGTATATACACCGCGCGGGCCGGACAGGCAGGGGCGGAGAGGTCGGTGAAGTTGTGGTTCTTTATGACGAGGCCCAGAGGCAACAGCTGAGGAGACTGGAATCGCAGCTCAAGATACATTTCAGCCCCGCAAAGACACCAACAGAAGCAGACGTCCAGCAACAGCTGCTCGAAAGACTCGGTGAGCCTTTGCTTTATTTACGATAAGATGTTGCGAGCTGATGTAGGTTAAGACAATGCGCAGTAGTCAATTTTGACTAATCAACCGCAGCTGCTAATGCCAGCTAGCTGCCTTGCCATTGGGGCTTTTGCTGTCGGTGTCTTCCATGTTGTCGGAGCTACCAGTGCTGCCGTGGGAAAGTTTTTGTGCTGTTGCTTTGACGGGGCTCTTGCTGCTGCGTTGGTGTTGCCGTTTTGTGTGTCTGTTCAGAATCGGACATAACTTCTTTTCCTTTTGCTGCGGACTCCGGCCCTTTGCTGCCTTTTGCTGCTGCGCAGTGGAAGCGTTGGGGGCCTCGTGTGCTTGCAGCTGGGCTGTGTCTGCTGCTGCAGCGGCAGCAGCGCATGTCTTGGGTCTCTTGCCTCTCGGGGCGCCAGCATTGTGTAGCTATCCTGTTCCACGACCCTATGGGCACAGAGCTGCGGACCCGCAGTGATTTGATGGAACTACTTCGGGGGGCTCTTAATCCTCATCAGTTGGCCCTTTTGGGTCGCATAGCTCTTAGCAGCAGGGGGTTTATTGTTGACATGCCGCCCTCTGTTGCTGCGCGTCTCAAAGTTTCTCCCCGGGTCAAGGAACGGGGCCTCCGAATTAGCTTCCTCACCTCGTTGCCTCCCATTCTGCAGCAGCAGCATGCCACCCGGGAAGAGCTGGAAAGACGCAGATCCAGCAAGCGCAGCGCAAGAACTTCTCCGATCTATGAGAGGGCCTCACCCAGAGCTCGGAGGTAAGGCAAAGCCCATGCCGGCGAACTTTGAGTCTACGGCTTGCTGAGATTGTGGGGAGCCTGATTCGTTGCTGATGCCTGCGTTCGACTTTGCTGTTGCTGCACTGTGCACAGGCGGGCGGCCAGAAAGCTCGCGAGACAAAGGGAAGCAGTTGCCGTCAGACAAACCCTCAGGGAAAGGCTACAGCTAGGCCGGAAACGAAGAAATGTGCAGAACCGTGACTCAGCAGCATCAGAAAGCAGCAGCAGTGGCTAGTCGTCTTCATCTACTTTTAGGAACAAAGTGCATCCGACAGAACTATTACCAGCAGTAGCAGCAACGGTGACGGGAAAGCAATATGCAAACTGAGCCCGTGCTGGCAGACTACACCTAGCGATGGTGTAGAGACTCTGAAACTCCACTCTGCTTTTCTTCTGTCTGAACGTAGCGTACCCACAGACTATTGCTGCTGCTCGTACAGCTCTTGCTTTTGCTGCCGGGTACAAAACAAGTGTTTCAAGTCTGCTGCACGGCTCCTGGAATCTGTGCAGCAGCCGCAGGAGCAAAGAGGATCTCTCATATCTGCGCGGTGCTGACGCTGCACCAGCAGCACGAGCAGTGGGGGCAACTGGAGAAAGCAAAACGCAGGGCCCCTCGGCTGCGAGGGGCCCGTATTGCGTTTTGTTTCCCAGTCTCTTTGGTGCACCTGGGGCCCCCTGCTGCTCGCTCTATGCCAGTGAGGAGTGTACCGCATGCATGAGACTCCCTCCCTCCTGCCCCCTTTCCAGGGGCATCCCTCTGTCCTCAAAATCGAATCTGAGGCTTTCTCTGTGGAGATTCGGGTTGACGTTAGCATTCTATGACTTCATAGCGTAGCCTTGCTGCAACGTTAATTAAGCTGCAACGGCGAGCCCTAGGGGAGGGCGAGGGGCCGCAGCAGCCTAGCATGTTCCATCTCTGCGCGCCACCGGGCAGCCAGCATGCGTGCCCCGTCGTAGCCGTGGCGTTTGACTGAAAACTGCTGCTCGAATTGCTTTCCCTCGACGGTTATTCGGGCCCTCCAGACATCCTTCGGCGGCGAGAAACACACACCCAAGAGCCGGGAGGAGCCCACAGCAGGGGCTCCCCTGGCGATGCTGCCTTCGCCGCACGCCATTGGCTCCAGCGGCAAAGGCACGGCACCCGCTGCTGTCGATACTGTTGCTGCCGGTGCTGCTGCTGCTGCTGCTGCTGCTGCTGTGGGGATCCGCTGCTGGTGTGTCCTTGAAGATGGGGGACGACGGCGAGAGTGCCGGGGACCCTCGATCATCCCCTGCAATATATCCGTCTCATCCTCAGGCCTTGGTGGACTATGATGACCTGCTGCTGCTGCTGCGCCTCGACGGGTCTGCATGCGCCCCTCACTTTTGTGCTGCTGCACCGCAGGAACAATGCACGCTGCTGCTGCTGCTGCTCCTCGGCTGCCGCTGCTGTCCCATGGTGTCTGCTGCGGCCAGGGCCTTCGCCGCTGTCGCCGGGCTGCTCTGTAGGAGCTTCCTAAACATAGTTCACTATCAGTTTCTTCCTGCATTTCCCGCAGAGCCGCTGTGGCTGCAGCAGCATCAGCTGCTGCGCCTGCTGTAGACCCTATAAGCGGATTCTGCGGCTCCTGCTGCTGGCAAAGCTGCGGGCTCCCGCGAGCAGCAAAAGGGCCAGCAGTGCCTTCAGAGCCCATGAAGGATCTTAAGAGGCCGTCGGGAGTCTCCACAGGACTCATTCGCAAAGGACTCCCCCATACAGCATTGGATGCAGAGCTAGGGGTAGAGCTAAGGGACAACGGGGCGACAAGAGGGGAAGCAGCAGCAGTGCGAGGGCTGTTGCTGTTGCTGCTGTAAATCTGGGATGGAAGGTCATGAGCAGCAGAGACTGCCAGCTTCTGGTGCGTGGTCTTCGAGTCTCCAGAGGAAGTAGCACGAACAGAAGCAGCAGCGGAGCCGTCGTCGGCGTCTAGTGTCCTGCTGCCGCTGTTGCTGCTGTTGCCAAGCGAAAACGCGCTGCAGTCTGCCTCATCGCAGAGACAATCGTCGAGGCCGCAGGCCCCGGGGCTGAGGGCCCCATGTGCTGGGGCCGTGGTGGTGCAGGTGGTAAGCAACCGGGCGTCAAAGGCAGGCTTCAGGCCTTTGAGGGGGCTTGGAGTTCCTGAAAGCTCTCTTTGGACTCCCCCTGGAGTGCCGACTACTGGGGACTGTAAGGCAGCTGCATAGAAAGGGGTAGAGGGGTCCGAGCTGATGCGTGAGAGCACCCTGAAGAGCTGGTGAAGGCTGATCATAGCTGCTGCCTTGGGGGAGAAAATGACGCTGCGGCTTCAAGAAGGGCACTGCTGTTGCTGCAGCGTGCTGCTGCGGCTCACCGCGGCAGCTTGGTGCTGCAGAATACTGCTGGGATGTGCTGCTACTTGTTGAGGCGTCCAGCTGTCAATGCAGGGGACAGCATAAAAACAGCAGCAACCGTTGCTGCCGGAGGCCAAAAAAAAGTAACCAAAATATAATTGGAGCGAAGCAGCGGAAGCGGCTGTGTGGAGCGCGGCCCGCGTGCTGTTGCTGCACTTGATTCTATTGCAAAGGATGCCGCCGTTACGAAGGGAAAACAAACTAAAAAACTGCCTCAAGAGGCCTAAAGACACCTTAGAGCACTTGGGGCCCTATAGCTTTGCCATATAGTTGGCAACAAGGGAAGGTGGGGAGAGAGGTGGGGGGGTGGTGGGAGAGTGAATGATGGGATTGGGATCTTTATGGACCTCAAGCGGGAGAGTAAATGGCTCGAGTCACACCAGCACAATAAGTAACTAAGTAACAACCTGCAGAATTCCACTTGATGCGCTTTGCTTCGGCTGCGGCGACGGCGTGAGTTGAGCTGCATGTACACCTGAATGACGCCGGCAGGACTGCTAGTGGGGAGGTTTGTCAACGGATAAAGCTTGGAAGAGCTTCCGTCGTAAAGCGTATGTATTTAGCGAAAGATGACAGTAACAATGCAATACAGAAGTGTTACAACGCTGCACAGCTGTAGGCGGCGTAGCCCTTCACGGAGGCGGTGGTGGTGTTGCGTGGTTGTCCTGGCGTTGGAAGTTCTGTCGCCGTTTGGCTAGACTGTGATAAAAAGATAGGCATAAAACAGGAAACAGCTATACAGCGTTTCCTGAAAACCGTCAAGTGCCGCCAACGAGGCGAAGGTCCAACTGCCAGGCCGCGGCGGCCGCCACCTTCAGCTCCGCGACAGCTACACTTCTTCCAGAATAGAGAAGCGGCCGTGTAAATGTGTCTTCTCTACGCGTCTGCAGAGCCTTGTCTGGTCTGTGATGACATCTAGAGGAAGCGGTGGGTTGAAGTAGAGAAAGTATGGCCACGACAACGCCCCGACCGTCGCAGAATAAGGCACCAAGCGCTGCCTGCGTGTGTCGGTTGTAGGGAGAGGGAAGGCCCTTTAAATCAGCCAGAGAGAGAGACTAAGCATTGTACACGTCCTGTTCAATCTGCGCTGGAATGTAAGAAAGAAGAAAATGAACCCAAAGGCGTATTTACGTAGCAGACCTGAGCTCCTGCCGGCCCCCGGCATAAGGCCCAACCCAGGGTGAGCTGGGGGGTCGCAGGATGGAATGAAGTTTGGTTGCTGCGGCAGCTATTTCGTCGCGTAAAAAGAGCTCAGCTGAATCTCAGTGTAGAGAGAAAAGACTTTTAAAGCAAAACAAACGAACAACATATAGCCCCGCTAAGAGAATCCCCCAAACAAAAGAGCAGGCCGGTGTGCCTACGGATGGAGGGGCCGTGCGGGCGGCGCTGCCCCCCGCCCTCAGCCTGCATAGTGTCTGTACTAATTCGGCCTAGTCTCTGCGTATTTATTCAGCTAAAGGCAAATAAAAGCTGAATTATGCAGTTTATGTGCGGTACAGCTCGCGTTTGGCTCTACATCGCCGAGGTGTTCGGCTGCGCTCAACCTGCGCCGACGACGGTCCGTGTGTGGACGGCGTGTGTTTCCGGCGGAGTAGGCAGGCTAGCAAGCACCTACTTAGGCTAGCTCGAGAAAAATGGTGGGATAAAAACTTGTTTTATGGGTTCTGTCTCCTACTCACGCTTACGCAACTGCTGCAACTGCTGGAGCGAGCCTTGTTACGGGTTGGTTGTTGGCGCACGTGGGAGGCTGCCAGGGGAGGCGGGCGAATGCAATGCACCTTCTGCTTCTCTTCTGCAAAATTTCCCCCTTATTTTCCTTTTCTAAGCGTCATTTACTAAAAGAAAAGGAAATAAACAGAATTGGGCCCATCTCCGGGGCCAAGCCTCCCTCCAGAAGCTTACTATAGAAGACAGCACCAGAAAGAACCACTGGGCTGGCGTAGCGTCGCACCGCTGAATGAGTAAAGAACTCCACGCCCAAGCCTTACCATAAAAACTACAAAAATAGAATATGACTTCAAAAGAAGTTTAGTTGTCGCAAAGCTTAGTTTCCGGATACTTCTTCCCGCTTTTTGTCCGTTTGCAGAAATGCACCACCAGCTGGAATCCCCACCCACGAGGAAAGAGGCAACGAAAAAGGGCAAAGAAACACAAAGTGTCCCAAATTCGCAAACTCAATTGACGCTCTTCTCAGTCTGAGGTATTTCCCCTCTTTTGCAGTGTTTGTGTCTCCGCCGCCAAGCAGGAAACTTTGTTTTGCGTTAGTATATTTCTGCAAAAGATTAGCCTTCAAAAACAAGTAATTCCCTCTTCAAAAGAAAAATCGAAGAAATATACAAATTGAATCGGACCTAGGTCGTATTCTATGTGCCGTTTCAACTGCATTGCTGAGCGCCTCAGTGCTGACGTGGATGAGCATCAAATTTGCCATTTCCTGTTTATTCTTCCACACACGCACTACGAAATTGTGGCAAGAGCTTTCACACATTAAGTAGATATAATAATAATGTTGCGGAGAGGCGAAAAAGCGCACGAAACCAAGCAACCGGAAAATGGAGAAAATAGTGTGTGTATGACGTAGATTGTGTATGTATTGAATATCATCTTATAAGACGCCAAAATAAACCAGAGTACACTTACATGTATTTGCTATTACTAATTAATTGAAAACACGAATAGCGAAAGGGTCGCCGAAACATCAGAAGTTGCAGAAAGCTTGCTTGACGACCGTTCCATTTGAGAGGCGCCTGCTCAGAAGCTTTGCTTCCGAAAAAATCAAACGATATGCGCATTGAGAGAAGCAGGCCGGACTCAACGTTGACGCTTTCGGCACCTCAGGGAATTAAAAGTGTCCCTCTGGCCCTCAAGTCAACAGAGCCCTCCCTACAGTTTAAAAGCGTCCAATACGCAGTCCCGCAATTTCGGAGGCGAGTTCCTTCGCCGAAAACCCCTTGCAACAAGGCCTTGAGCCCTAAATCATGCAGATATAAGTAATTGTACTTGCTACGCAATGCGCACGTGAATTAAAGCAGCATGCACCAAACTGGGAACGTAAACTTTGATTCATACCTGAAAGGAGTTGAGCGTGTGTATAGCCAGAGTACTTTTATGATAGCCGATTAAGAACACTGAACACCAAAGAAAAAGAACAGCGCCACTGCATAAGGCGCCCTCTGATTTCTATTTTCCGCTCCGAAGGTATACTTGCAGTCAAATGCGTGCAATTAGAAACAGAAACGCGAATAGCAGCGGGGTATTTTGGGGATTCTTTACTAGAGCAAGGATTTTGGACACTTCGTGAGTTTCTCCCTGACCAAAAAATGCAAAACGAACAGATCAACAGCTCAGAAAGTGTGCTTGAAAAGAGAGTAGTGTAGCTAGGTTCCTCCGCCGTCTTGTCAGCTTTGGGAAGATACAAATGCAGTGCCAAACGGTAGTGTTTCCTCCGTAAGAGCTGTTAGCCCAGCTCAGCTCAGCTGAGGCCCCAACAAGAACCCTACTCCGTCGCCGTGCGGTCGGAGGCTGCCAGCCGGCGCGTTAGGACAATGCTTCCCCCGGGGAGGAAAAAAACGAGCGCCGGAGTTTTATCTCTCTTGGCGTCCCACTATGGCTAAGAAGCCTAAGGGTTTCAAACCCCGAAGCGTAAACCCTACGTGGTCTTCACGATGAAAAGGATACATGACTACGGCTGCACCTTGCTAAAGGCAAGTAACACTGTGGACACATGCAACGTACTAACACAAACACATGAGACGTGGCTAACACCATTTAGGATTCAGTCACGTCCCATTCAAACAAGCCTTCATTGGTCGAAAATTCCAGAGTTGCCACGCGGGTCCACTCTTCCCCTGTGCTCGCCCGCTGCCCTTCTGCCGCTTTGTTGCTGTATCTGATGCTGCTGCATGTAGCCCTGCTGCTTCTGGGATTGCTGCAGACTGTCGCTACTGCTCTGATGGAGGTAAAGGCTGCACTCCGTCATCTGGGCGATGGCGTCCGCTGCACGCTGTTCCTTCAGCTCAGCCAGACTTAGCAATTGCCTCTGCTTCGCTCCACTGCAGCATCTGGCCTTATCTCGACACAGCAGCGCCTCCTGTCGCAGCTTCTCCGCCTGTTCAGCCAGAGCCTGATCCGCCTGAATGCCGAGGGATATAGCACCACAGCAAAAGTGCATTGCTGCTCGGAACCCTTTTTAAGAAGCCTCGGCAGCACATGAAATGACCACTTTTGAAATATGAAAAAGGACAGCCAGCCTGCACTTTCTAAGAGTGTGAGCCGCTGAACTTTACCTGAGACATCTGCGATGGGCCCAACGCTCTTTTCTTGCTTGACAGAACAGTGTGACCACGTGTCGAGTCATCGTGTTCTCTTGGAGTGTCGGGCATCGCGACTTGCTGCTGCGGCTGCTGCTGCAAGCTACGCTGCTGCTGCAGGGGCCTGTTGCGATCCTCGTTGCCCAGCCCAAAAGAGGCTTCAGACCCCATGGCACTGTTTGACTGGTAGCCCTGCCGAGACATGGAGTAAGGACAGCGAAAGATACATAAACTGACGGATGAAGAGGAAAAAACAAATATGGATATGAATCTCCTGCACATGCAACTTCAGCTACTGGTGCGGCATGATGCACGCATGCGAAATGGCAGAACACAAAACTTACCCGGTAGTCTGGGGGCATTTGCTGGTGCGGCGGCTGGCCCTGCTGCTGTGGGTATCGCTCCTGCTGATAGGCGAACTGGTGCTGCTGCTGTTGCTGGTATTGATGCTGCTGTTGTTGCTGTTGATGCGGCGGATATTGCTCTTGCTGCTGAGGGTACTGGTGCTGCTGCTGCTGCTCGTACTGGTGGTGCTGCTGCTGCTGCTGGTACGGCTGCTGCTGTTGCTCATATTGGTGCTGCTGCTGCGGCTGCTGGTATGGCTGTTGCTGCTGTTGGTAGTTGTGTTGACGCTGTTCTTGCTGTCGCTGCTGAGGCGGGTACTGCTGCTGCTGTTGATTCTGGGGCGGCTGAGAACAGCCGCAGCAGAAAGCAACGTGGAGCTAAAGCTGCTGACCGCCTCTTGTTGTACTCTAAGCTTCATACTATCCTTGCTCAGCCTTTAAAGCTTGGCTGACAACATACCTGAGAGCTGAACGACGTATCACTGCTCCCTGAAGGAAGACCGAATCGTGCGGAGTCTCTAGGGGCATAGGCAGGATCGTCGCACCCGCCATGCTGATGCTGCTGCTGGTTCTGCTGCTGCTTTAATGCAGCAGCAAGGGCGTGTGCCTCGTTTTCCAGCTTTTCAGCCATAGCCAAAAGGGCTCGCTGCTTGCCTCCTTTTACGCACGTGGCTTTGTCTCTCCTTTCTGCTGCTGCGGCAAGCAGCTCCGCTACCCGTGCCTCGTCGGGAGACCCCTGAAGCAAAGCACCAGCAGCACGAGCAGCAGCAGCAGCGTCAACGTGAAGAGCAAAGGTAGTTGCAGCGCAGTCCAAATGCCCAACTTTAGTGTCTGCGCCAGCTTCTTCCGCCATTGCGGCAGCAGCAGCTGCTGCAGCAATCGCCGGTCGAGCTGTTTCTTCTGCGGCCGCTGGCGCATGCACTGGCTCCGCTGCTGCCGCTCACGGCCTGCGCTGTTCCTCTGGGGCTATTCACATTCGGAAGAGAGCCCGTGTCCGACATGAGCTGGCCCCTAGATGAACGCATGGGGTGCAGGTCACTGCCGGCTGGAGAGAGGCCCTCCGCCGCGGCCCCCGGCGCCCCGCCCCCATCTTGAGTGTCTGCAAGCTCCAGCAGCCTCGCTGCCTCCTGCTCCCTCATCTCGGCCACGCGCAGCCTGAAGGTTTGTTGAGAGCCCCGCACGCATGTGGCTTGGTCCCTGCTCAGCATCGCTTCTTGCTGCAGCCTCCGCGCCTTCTCGCGCAAGGATGCAGACGTGCTGTCCTGAAGCAAGGGCAGCGGAAGCAGCAGAGTGGCCAGCTGCAATGGCGCTAGCGCTACAGCAAAACGAGGCCTCTAAAGGGGAGCCACGCGGCAACAATGAAGCAGCAGCCATCCTCGAAGCACCAGAAGGTGCACCAACAGGAGAGTGCACCACAGCAGCAGCAAAGCGGTGATAGCTGCAGCAGCAGCTTCTGCAACTGTGTGCAGATTCAAGAAATGAAGCCAAAAAAATGAGGCGCACAGAGACATTGCTAAGGGTGGAATTGCTTGAGTGGAGTACGGAGGAGACCCTTTGTCCAGCTGCTTCTACATTTTGCTGCTGTTGGGGCTGCTGCTGATGCTGCTGTAGTTGATGCGGCTGCTTCTGTTTGGGTTCCAGCACGCCAAAAGAGCCTGCATCATCCCTGAGATTGCGCTGCCTACGCTTTTCATCCATCCGTTCAATCTGGTACATGCAAGACAATGACCCTCAGCACAAAGTTAAAACCCTAAACCCTGATCCCCAGGCATCGAACTCTTGACACAACGCTACGAATCGTGTAGCCTGGCCTAATCGCATGCCTGTACTAGCAAAGTTTCAGCCAAGAGCCGGCAGCCGTTAGTAGAAACACCGCTACGCCGGGCTGCGGCTCTGGGGGTTGTTAGATCGTGATTGCGGGGAGCCACAGGGGGGACAAATAGGGTAAAGAGAACAGGCGGCTTACGAATCCGTTCATTTTGACAAAATAAAGTGAGACAACTAAAAAAAAGCTTCCGGGGATGCACTGAAAAAGCAGTGAAGGCTGCTGGAGGGCGCGGACGGGGAACAACACTTCCTGGGTGGTGCTGCTGCGGCTCGAGGCCGAAACGGACTCGGGAGAGGACCAAATGACAAGGAAACCCAAGATAAAAAGATAAAAAGAAGACAAACACCGGAAACCACAAAGGGGCACACCCCCTCCTATATGATTGTACGTGTTGTTGCTACAGTAGCACCCGCCTCGAGCTGCTGATGTTGATTCTGTTGCTGCTGTCAGTTTGTTCTACAGCTGCAAATTTTTTATTGAAATATCCTACATATCTTTATTTTCTTTAACTTCGTTGTTTTATTTTTCCCGTGGCTGGGCCGTCGCACCCTTACACTGACTTCACCTGCAGAAGTTTGTACCACTGTGGTTGAAGCTTCAGCCGGTGTAAGTAGAAAGCTGGCTACTTTTAACACAGGAAGGATTCTCTGTCAGAATCTATAATCATTTTTACTGTTTCCTCAGCAGATGCATCCTTAATGAAACCTTCGAGTTTCAGGGGAGCCTATGCACGGCCGAGCTCTTACAGAAGCTCCTATATCACACAAAAAGAATCGAACTTTGCATACCTTCAGCCATAACGTGATTTCATCACAGGCGTATAGCCTTACTTCGTTCATCACTTCCACGACATTATGGCAGGCTATGCATGACTAATTGATTGGATGCTCTGACCGTGCGTTAAGCGGTTGTGTAGGTGAGAGAGTTTCCTCTAGAAGGATTTCTTCTTTAAATTGTTTGGGCGCAGACAAATCTTGTCCAAGGTTTTTTTATTTACATTCCGCTTACAAGCATGAGCTGCGGTGCCACGGAAGCTTGAATGCTGCGCATAGTAGGGAGAAGGCACACAGCTAGCACAAGCCCACATCTAGAGTTTGTACTTCTGCTGATAGCTGCAGTGAAGACAATAGGGGCCAACTTAAAGCCGCGTCTTATGGCCTTCTTATTCCGATATTAGCTCAAGTTAGCCCCTTTCAGGGCTGCAAGGCGGATACTTAGCCTGAAGGCCATGAAAAGGCTTGGCTGCATATCAGCCCAGATGCCGCAGAGACGAGCCAGAATCCTAAGCAATCCCTGGGGTCCGGCGATAAATACCATTATTTGCGACACGTCCGTGTCACTATAAATAGTTTTTCATGGAAGATGCCGCACAGGACCAAATAAGCCCTTTCTCGGGCGCATCTTGCTGGAGTACAGCTCATTTTCAATCCATCGAATTGCAACTTTTCGTCTTTACTGGGCTGCTGCCAATCCTTCCACGTGCACATTGTATTCATCCAGCAGGGCACCAAATAACATAGATGAGCACAAGTCTTCGAAGCAGCCTCTCCCTAAGGTGAAATTCCGATGACTGCCGTCCCTAGGAACGGTCGAACCGAAGTGCGCACAGGGCAGCCTCGCTATTCCGCTAGCTTTTGTGCAGAATAATACGATCGCAAAGCGCAATGATGCGGCTTGCTGAATTACTTCATGTGCGAGTGGACCAGTGGCCCTCTGGTACTCACAAGCCATAGGCGAGCAGGGCGATGACTTGAAAGAAAACAAGCTGTGCTGTCTTAACTTCCCCCTGAAATTAATTAAAAACTGCGTCTTATTTCTGAATAAAGGAGGCGCTCCTAATTAGAAGGAAAAACGATGCTCGCTCTGAGAAGGCACAAAATGCATTTAAAAATGTAAAGTCTAGCATATTGAGGAACATTGGTAGGCTTTCAAAATTTCAAAGGTGACAGACGGCGTACGTCTACCTGTCGCAACAGGTAGCAGAAGTAGTGTGCAGATACGAATCGCTTGCTATCCTTGGGACCTTGCGAGAATAGAGCCCTACCACTGGGAGAATAAAACTCCCTCTATTTGTTCGTCTGACAAATGCGTTGCTTCAAGGCTGAGTGAGCTTGTGTTGTGAGATGTTCCTCGGTATTCATTCGCGCAGCGCCACAACCAGTGCACGAAAACCAGGTTGCACTTCCCCTAGTTTTTTAATTTTTTAGCATTAGCAGGCCCGCTCACAGACAAACACGAGGAACAAATTGTTCACGCTCCTAGTGGAACACGCCTCGGTACCATATATCACTGCGGAAGAAACTTCGATAAAAGCAAGCCAGCATACTACAAATAGCATTTGAGGAGATCAAGAAGAGCTGAAAGAGTACGTGCCTAGGCTTTGACCACGAAGAAATACACAGAAGTGCATAGGAGTAGAACTTCAGAGACTAGTGCAGGTGGCTAGCGGTTTAGTTGGGCACGGACTCGTTGCGTGGTGCCGTGCCGCACATGTCTTCTGTTTTTCAATTCCCTATTGATCCTGCAGTTCAGTGAAGTGGCTCCAGTTACTGTGATACTCCCCTGAAGGTGCAGATCTTACGAATGACTCAACACATCTCACTGTGGAGATTCGCGCGTGGTTCTGTCGGTATTTCACTTTAGATGAGAGACGAGAGTTCTCCAACCAGCGCTGAATCTGTTTGTACCTTTGAGGGAAAGCAAGACGCGGATCCTCTTTGCGCTTCGCACATTGAGGGCCTTAGAGCTCTTAATTTTTCCTTAGTAGTCGTCTTTGTTTGCCACCAAGCAATCCTAGAGGCTAGCGAAACATCGGCGCCCGGTTGAAGTGCTTTGCTAAGCCGTGGCCTCTAGGTATCAAACCCACCGTCACCCTCGTCGTCCTGGCCTCTTTCTGGAGGAGAGAAAGATCCTGATCCCGGACTACCAGTATGTCTTCCTTCGCGCTTTGGTTTTTGAGAAGATCCAGGCTGTGACCAAGGTTGGGGTCCGGGGTGCCTAGGAGTGGTAGGTTGCGGGCCTTCAGAAGAGCTGGGCTGCGCATTTGGGGGAGGGCTTTGCTGGTTTCCAGGCGACTTTGGAGGAGCTAGGCGGAAAGTGCCAATGCCAGAGGCAGAATTGCCCAAACGTAAAGAAAGCGTACGTGTGGGATGCCCATTTTCTCTGTCACCGCGAAGCCAAGCAGAGAGGGGGCCTGGGGAAGGACCAAACCTGACGCGAAAAGAGCTGGCGCGTCGAGGGGATTCAGGAGGAGGTTCGGGACGAGAAGACGGGCTCTGCGTATGCTTCCCCGGAGAACTTCCGAAGGGACGTGAAGCAGGGCCTTTCTGGGGGAATGGGGAAGGGCTGTGTCCGTGGTCTTTGGAAGGCCCAGGTTGTGGACTTGAGGATGGACTGTGCATCTGCCTCGTAGAAGGGCTGCGCGGCCCAGGAGAACCACCTTGTGAACGTAGTATGCCAGGGGGGGTCTTTGGGCTTCCAAAGAGGCGCACGCGTAGGCTCTCGGCCGATCCATGTGATGGAGCGTCAGGTCCAAACATTTTTCGCTGCTGCTGCTGTTTTGGTGGAGGAGGGGGGGTGGAGACACTTGGTTTTTCTATGTCAGGGCTTGGTGTTTTCCAGATTGGGAAAACGCCTAGAGGTGGCGGAAATGGCCCTTCAGCATCTCGCTGCGGTGTACTTCCCAGCCGGCGACGAGCTCGTTCGCCACCCGCGCCAACGCGAGGAGCACGATGACCCCCTCTTTGCATGCGGCCCACTGCTTTAAGCAGTTCCTCCTTTAAGGCATTGGGATTTGGTGGTGTTACCTTCATGGGTGACGAGCCCTGACCACCACTTGTTGGGTATGACGGCCCATGTGGTGGTACCAAACGTGAGGTCGATGAGGGCGGAGTCAGTGGTGAATGATGCCGTCCTGGGGTCGGATTACGGAAACGCGAGGTCGTTGTTGGAGTCTCTGATGCAGGCAATGGCGGTGCGGGAGGAATCTGTGGTGAGGAAGATGATGGTGGAGTGTGTGATGAAGGCAACGAGGGTGCGGGAGGAATCGGTGAACGTGAGGAAGATGATGGTGGAGTGTGTGAAGGAAACGGATATGTGGGAGGACCCGGTGAACGTGAGGAATTTTGTGGTGGAGTGTATGAAGGAGGAGACGGATATTTGGGAGGATGCGGTGAACGTAAGGAAGATAATGGTGTTGAAGGCAACGGCGGTGCGGGAGGAATCGGTGAACGTGAGGAAGATGATGGTGGAGTGTATGATGAAGGCAACGGCGGTGCGGGAGGAATCTGTGGTGAGGAAGATGATGGTGGAGTGTGTGTTGGAGGCAACGGCGGTGCGGGAGGAATCTGTGGTGAGGAAGATGATGGTGGAGTGTGTGTTGGAGGCAACGGCGGTGCGGGAGGAATCTGTGGACTTGCGGAAGATAATGGCGGAGCTTGCGCTGACGGGGGAGACTGTGAGGCTGAGGAGCTGTAAGCTGGAAACGATGCTGGTGGACCTCCCGCCGGGGGAAATGGCCGTGGAGGCGGGAAATTTGCATGCGACTGTAGCGGGCTGTGTCCTGATGAAGTGGAAGATGGGAATGGGGGTACATCGAGGGGAGGCCCTGGTTGATTTTGCGGCGGAGGGAATGAGGGTGGGATAGGAGACGACGGTGGGGGCGGAAACATTCCAGATGAAGACGATGGAAATGTTGTTCCCATTACAGGCGGCCAACGGGAGGGTAATTGTGGTGAATTTTCCCCAGGGGCTGGAGCACCAAAGTGACTGGGTAATTGTCCGGCTCCTTTTGGAGGTGAAGGCAGGGATGAACTCCTGGGAGGTGGTGGAGGCTTAGGCAGCCTTGATCTGGTACCATGAGGCAACCTCTGCCTAGGATTTGGCACCTGTGGCGCAGAAGGTGAAGAAGGGGTTGGTGGAAGTTGCGAACGCGGGTCGTCAACTTCCATTGGGACCTCGGTGTCCCCCTTCTCTTCCTTTTCTGGGTCGGCGTGTTCTTGGTCGACATCCATTGGAACTGGGGGTCCAGTGGGTTCTGGAATTTGAAAGAGAACTTTTCGAGGAGTCTTTTGGCCCCCAGTCCAGGGGAGAGGCCCTTGCATAAAACCTGGACGCTGTCTTTTTGATGGATTTCCAAAGTTCGAAGACGAAAGCTGTGGACCCGCCGCAGATGGTGACGTCGGCTTGCTGGGCTGGCCCCTATCACTCTGCGGGGAAGGATTTGGGGCGTCTCTACTGTTTAGAGGAGGATGTGGACCTTGTCCTGAGGTAGCAGTATTTCCATCTCCACCTCTAGGCCTTTTGCCTGATGCGCTGCCTGCTGTACTCTCTTCTTCTCCGTCTGGCCCGCAAGAACCCCCAATTGCAAGCTTGCGGCCGGTTAATTCGTCACCCTTGAGCTTGCTAAAACAATGGATGACGAGGAATAACAGCGCCATCACGCCCGTCAGTGCAATGAAGACATGCATCACCTTGAGTCTAAATCCCTGGGATCCGTTGATGCTAGGAGCGCCCACATATTCATATGATACTGCACTGTGATTTAGTTTTTCTTGCACAAGAGGGAAGGACAGATCGATGGGATCTTGTGAAACGCCGCTCGATAGAACCACTCCAGGATCTGCGCAGGCCAAGAAGGCCTGTAAGGCGGCGATGAGCGCAAGCTTCTCTCTCATTCTTGGAAGAACAGCCTAATAACCTGATAAGAAATAAATAATTTAACGGAATTTCAAGGTAAGAAGGCGAGAAGAGTCTCAGGCGGAGTGGGAGGGGTAAGAGGTCCCGACCCACAATGACACTGGGGTGCAAACGGCTGACTGACGAGACTCTATTTTTCCCGCTGCATCAGCAGCCCGTGCTGCTGTGCTTGTTCTAAAAATGAGGGCAATGCAAATATTTGGAATAAGTCTTGCTAAACTATCGAATGATAGGCGCACGCATCGCTCCTGTTGCAGTCCTTGCACGACAAGGGGGTGGCTGGAATATTCCACGCAGACCTCCCAAGGACCACTCGACTCCTCATTGTGGCCCTGTTTGCATCTTTTGACGCTTTTCTTTGATAAGCATTTCCCTTGGACTGGGTATTGAGTAAATCAATTTTCTGGATATTGGGAAATGCCCGTGAAGTGTTGTGTGCATACGGTTGCCTTTTTCACGTAATCCTCCACTAGTACCTAGTACTGCTGTGGGGGCTTTCACCGCAGTCGGAACATATTTGCCGTTGTTAAATTTCAGTTTTTTGATATGCGTTTAAATGCTTTAATCAGTGTTTTGGGGGACCCCTGCTTCGTCCAATGGGTCAGTAAATGAGGCCTTTCAATAGCAGCCCAACACTTCACCTGCACATGTCTAGCCAATGCCCAGCACATCACGCTGCAAGTAGCATTAAGCAGCCTCTCAAATATAGAAGGACGCTAATTGAATTTTCCCATTCAAATGCTTTTCCAGGGACTTACTTGCGTGGACAAGTTTCTACGTTATGGGCCCAGCGCAGATTGGCCCATGGCTCCCAGCATCTGTCGCTGGCGCCGCGGAAGTTGACTAGGCGGAGGCAGAGCATCTTCATTAAATCATAATACCTGATAATCAGTCGTAGTTATTTCGATGGGCCTATAGAAATAGCATCTTCTTGGTCGAATGCCCCCCAAAATAACCAATGGGCAGCTTAACCGTAAGCACAGGCGTCTTTAATGAATGGCAGCCAAGTGTATGTACAGGAAGTAGCCGCACTGAAATACTGCGATACTTAACCATCCACACATCTGCATTTCAAAGTATGTACATCTCACTTCTGTCCGGAGCTAACTCTGCCGTTAACGCGTAGCACAGTGTAAAGGATCACGCCGTAGTTCACTTATTAGATGAAAAGTATCTAGTTTCCGGCAAGGACGAATGGAATGCTGTTCGGAGAATAGTGAAGGACCCAGAGCATAAACTTGGAAGCCCTAAAGAGCTCACAGGCTGCTGCTGGTTGCTGGCATTGGTCACTAAAGTTGCACAGATCGCCTGCTTGCGGACCGCAGAAGACTCTTTTTGGGAAAAAAGTGGTCCCTTGAGCAACTAAACGCGTGTTCAGGCCGCGTTAATGTATTCTAGGACCTTCAAGCAGCACAAAGAAGCCACCGTTGTACACTAACTGCCCGTACAAAGACCAATACACTTGGAAAATATATCCTCCCGACCCAGGTGAAACGAAGCTGACAGCCTTCTGGCTAGATGCTGGTCAAGGAAATAGGCGCCATCCATTTACTGACGTGTCAAAGCGAATCAGAATATTGCGGAGAAGCACAACCAAAGGCACGCAGTTCGGAAGACTGAGCCGTCACAGCGAGCCTGCTGCACTTGGCCGGTGGGTAGAGCTGGCTGGACCCATGTCATTCCACATCTCTGCGCTCATTCCTCTCTAAAAAGAGGCCTCAAATAAATGAGGAAACCGCTATGCTGTTGTATACAGCCCAAATTCCAGACAACGAATGCTCAAGGACAGGTCGCACAGTCAAAGTGCTTTAGCCTGTTCCGCTAGCCAGGACGCTAAGAGTCTCGTAGTTAGCTAAGACCGAAGCCGCGGGTTCCCCCAATGGCTCCTCGGACTTTGTCCCACAGATCTTGTCGCGTCGCATAGGCAGGAAGCTTAAATAGATTTACGCAAGTACTGCTTGTGGGCAAACGGGACGTGTCTGGTACCCTATGAATGGTGAAAGGGGGAGATAGCGAGCCGAATCCTCGTAGAGGTGCGCGCGAGCAAGATGTCACGAACATCAAGAAACTGCTGCGTTCACTGTCTGCCATTCCACTCTGCGCGAAACCAGCACAAAGCAGCCGACTAAGAGAGTCACTAACATTTTTCAAATATGTGTGTGCACCCCAACTATGCCTGTACTAATGCAAGAAACAGGTAAATGATACGACCAAGCAATGATGACTGAGGCACAGCAAGGAAGTTAAAAATACCACGAAAATGTTGGTGTCACAGCGACACAACATATGCGGATTACAGAGCTACACAGTTCACGGTGAAAGATCCCTTGAATCTTTTTCCTTGCACTGCAGGCAGTGGGCAAGCCAATACACAGATAGAAACAATAAAACCCATCCGCTGGTAGCGACTCACAAGGAGCTCCCAAAGCCACAAAACTTGAGGGCTAGTCTCCGAAAAGCCGCCGCTGTAAGAGGCATGGGAACGCAAGTCTTCCACATCAAAGCCTGTAGGACAACGCAGTAAATAAAACGAACAGTTAGATCTGGGCTACTAAAATGGAGGAAGAGATCGGAAGAAGCATGAAAAAGAGGAAAAAACGAGAGTTTTCAGAGACGACAGCTGCAAATCGAACGAGCAAGCAATCAGTGGGCATATAGTTGGCTGCTAGTTAGTTAGTGATGTAGTCGGCTATTTAAGTAAGCAGGTCTGGCTAGCTGCAATAGTGCGACGATGTGATACCCTCGCTGGTGCCGCTAACAAGATGCTGCAGCTCTTCGGCAGAAAACATTTGAAGCCACTGCAGTGGTACGACGTCGCTGAGGCCACGAAGAAAGGCCTGAGTTTGCTGCTGTATTTGTTTGACACACTTGTAGTCTGACATAAGCTGCACGTATCGCAGCTTGGAAGCGCTGAGCAGTAAAGCATAAAAGTGTGCAGCAACCACGAAACCCAAATGAACCGCCCTACGGATGAGAAGCCGAGTACACGTAGAGACAGACACACACAATGTAGCAGAAACAGGAGCAACTTTCACCAAGCGTCGATGATACGCAGCTATGCAGGTCAGGTGACGCACGTGGTAAGGAAAAAAGCACAGTGAAACGATGCAGCCGCCGCGGACAACGACAGCGCGTAAACCACAGCGCCGCTCAAAGAAAAATAACAAAACAACCGTTGGCGCAACAGCGACAGAAAAGAAAATAGCGGTAGCATTCGAAGTAATCGCAGCACGAAACTCGTAACAGTTGTAGCGGCAGCAACACTAGCATACTTGGTGACGGGGATATTGCAACCATTTGGAATCAGATCCACCTCCTCCTGGCTACCGAACTCCGAGCGCATGACAGAAAATGTCAGGGACAGCTCTGCAGCATCTCCCGGGTATTTCTTCAGCAGCATGAGGCTGCGGTGTACAGAAGGGTCTAGGCTCTTGATATCGTCGAGGCGGCAGGGCCGGCGCAGTAACAACTTAAGGAAGACGCGGTTCAGTTGAGGCTCAATAAGCACTCCCTCAAACACAGCCTGTTGTGAGGTACAAGCGTGAACAATGAAATGAAAAAAAATCAACTAAGGGTCGTTTCGTCAGCCACTTCTGCTCCCTCTCTACTTCGCTAGTTTCTGCCCTTCCAGGCAGCTTAATTCGTCTCCACAATTTTTCACGCTGCTACCACAAAAATTCCCCAAGCACAGTTCCTTCGACGCTAATTTCCCGGCTAAACTTCCCTTGGTTTTCTAAGAAACACACTTCCCTTCTGTTACCTCCAAACAATTCAAGGGCACTTAGTAACGCGCGGCCAGTCATTCTAAAGCGCGCACCGGGGCTGGCAGCAGGCACTACACTATGCAACAAAAAAATCGGCAAAAGCAGCAACCAGACGCAGCGGCAGCCGACGCAACTTCATCCAAAGATTCTTCACTGCAGCAATAGTGACAGCAGCACCACCACGAACACCGATAACGGCAGCAGCAGCGGCATGAACACCGGTTGAAGCAACAGCAGTACCTTGCCAACAAGCCTTCCTATTGCGAGAAACAAGTTGGCGAAGTTTGGGTGGAGAAGCTCGACGGAGGGATTTGGAAAGAGAGAATTATCGGGGCAGCTCTGCAGGCGCACGATATTGATCTATTCATTGACACAGGGTAGCTGCTTCTGCACCCGTTTTCTGCAAGGGCTGTAGGCAGGCTGGTAAAGGCTGGAACAGACTGGAGGGCAGGCAGAAGGATAGATGAGGCAAACAGCCAGAATAGACCTACGTGGAAAAGGCCGTAGGCAGGGTCGAATGCTCGCCGAGAAAGCTCCACCTGTATCAGCCAAGGCAGCAACAACGGCTACTGCAACAGCAAAAAGGAACTCTCAAGCAGCAGCAATGTAGGAGCACAGACCCAAGTGAGGATGCGATGGTAGAACTAGCAGATAAGCAAAAGTAGCAGCAGCAGATGCAGCAAAAAAAAGAAAAAACCCTACACAGAAGACACGTGAGCAAATATATCTGAGAAGCAACACAAGTTGCATGAAAAAAAGGAAAGGAGGAGCTTGAACAGCACACGCAAACCCATCTACAAACACAAAATACATGCATACACACAAATACACAGCGATAGATAGAGACAACCGTGGAAGGCGCTGCTGCCCCCGCCACTGCCGCGATGGTGCTTGCTGCTGCTGGTGCGTACTATGAGCTCCTTAAGCAGGCCGCCTCCGTCGATTCCGGCCTCCGGAGTTCCTTCAGCGGTGATAAACTCGACCTGAAACCCCCGCATCACGTCTTTGGCGAATAGAAGACACAGGAAGCAACACACACCAAGACAGGTTCCGTCGAGCGCTGTAGACGCAAGCAGCTCTGTGGCGCTGTTGCGAGAAAATAGCTTAAGGAACTCCGTGGCAGCAAAAACGCCAGGTGTATTTTAATTGGAGGCGACGTCAGCAGAGAGCGGCAGCAGCAAACCCAGCATCAAGTGCAGAAAGTGCAGCAACTGCAGCCTTCAGTACCTCCATGAAGCAACGCCGCTAGTCCGTCTTCCACTGCAGCAGGACGCCCCAAAGAAGCGTTCAGGTTTCACCCTTAATCCCTTAACTCCTTAAAGCTTACGTTTCTGTCTTGAAAAAAACAGTGGTACAGGGAAGGCTGAATCATGACTAAAGAGACTGTTTCGCGCCTCATGGAGGGCATTCGCCATCGCCCGTATGGGCCGCTTTGAGCCACGTAGCATTCATAGGAAACCAACAGAGATAAGAAACGGAATATGAACGAGAGAAAAAGAAACAGGCGGTGGCAGCTCGCCCATGTCCAAGAAACAAAGCAGTGGCCAGCCAGTAACAAAAGGCACACAAAGTATAAGCCGCCCAAAGCAATTCCCAGTTCGGGCACCCATAGGTGCGCAGAGTGCCGATAAAGAGCCGACAGAAAAATCGCAAGAGATTAAGGAAGACAGGATGCAAAGGGGGTGAAAAAGGAAAACCAGGCAAGGATGCACACACTAACCGATATGGGTCCTCCTTATTTGGAAGCATCGACGATAAAAGAAGGAAGAAGATGAATCTCCACGCTCGAACGCCAGAAGCTGGTAAAACACCTGAATTCAGCGGCCAGCGAAGCCACAAACACGCAACTAATTAGCCAGGTGAGTAAACAGCTAGACGACCGGCAGGCTAGCTGCTCGTCAGCTGAAGATTCAGTCAATAAGCAAGCAGCCTAGTAAAGCCGGACGACGTAGCCGACACAACTGACGTAAACAGAGAGTGCTGCCAGAAAGAAGACAAATACTGCGGTGCACCACCGCCTATATCTCTTTGTGGAGAAAAAAATATGACAAAGTGAAACAAGGAGACAATAATACAATGGAAGAATAAACGCTAAGCCCTAATTCTTAGACCGTATAATTCGACTCATCTGTCCTTACCGCGAGCCTGTCAGAAAAAGCGATTGTATGCGGCACATACACTAGAGAAGAGGCCAGCAGCCTCGTAGGCAAATTTGACAGGCGCAACCCGGGGGGTGGCATCCTGGAGGGTCCGCGTGAAGCAGCGCTTGGTGCCGTTGCAATGCTGCTGCTGCCGCCGACAGTGGCAGCAGCCGCAGTGGATGCCGCAGCGGCGTCACCGCCGCGCATGCACCAGACAAGACATTCCCAGAGAGCTGGGAGGCGCTGACCACCTGCTGCAGAAAAGATTAAGGAGGCAGGCCCGTCAGGTAGCACCAGCTCTTCGTCTTCAACAAGAGATACACGACTATTCAGATCCAATAGTTCACGTAGAACCCCAGGAACCAGCTGCCACAGGCGCTCACGTCCTCTTCGCCATCGCCTCCCGTTGCTACTGCTGCTGCTGTTGTTGTACGAGGGTTCAGGTAAGAGTAGCGACAGCTCCTGTTGTTGCTGCTGCTGCTGCTGTCGCTGCTGAGGGCACGACGACGCGCATGTTGAACGCAGTAACAACCATGCGACGCGATTGAGTGTCAGCAAAAGCCACCGCAGGTCGCTGCGCTTCAAAGAAAAGCCGCTGTTGCTTGTGCCATCGTACTTCGATGCGCTCGTGCTGCTGGTGCTATTCCCCGCGTTAAGTTGTTCTTCCTCCGTCTCCTCTAGCAGCTCGGAATCGTCAGTCATCTAAGCATTACGCATGATACGAAACAACACGCACAAAGCAGACGGCCCAGTGCAACAAACGCAGCAGCCGCTGTGCGCGAAACAGAAGCAAAAGGCGAAGCCCCAACGACAACCGCGTTAGGAGGACCTTCGGAGAAAGCAGCAAAGTTCGGAGCGTACACTGCAGCAGTAGCAGCGCAACACCAGGAGCTAGACGGCCGCAGCAGCCACCAGCTATCATGAAATATTAGGAGGCACACCAGCAGATGCAGGATAAATATGTACCTGTAATTTATATTTGAGAACAGTGCAAAGGGACCTCACGGCCTCTCCCCACTCGCTCGTGAACTCAGGGGGATGCCCCATGAGCCCAAAGAAAGTGTCGGCACTACCCCCACACTTCTTGTCCAACTGCAGCAGCCACAGTACCCGCAAAAAAACAAAGAGGGCACGGTCACTGCAGAATCGGCAGAGCTGGCTAATTCTGCACCACTTGCTGGAGAAGGGCAACGTAAAGACACTCACACAGGTCCTGATGGCATTAAGAAGACGGAGAGGCAGAGGAGTGCTGACGGACAAGGCGTTCAAAATAAGTCGTTCATCGCCTAGCAGGCAACGTCGCGCACACATGCTGCTGCTGCTGCTTCTGCTGCTCCTGCACCACTATTCTTGCTGCTGATGACTCATGCAGCTCTTACTCATGGCCTTGCACCCTAGGACCCCCGCTTCTCTCCACAATACAGTGGCAAGCAAGGTGCAACAGGGCAACTTAGATAGTTACTGCTTGCTGTCTGACCTGTGTACTTGTGGTCCCAAAGATTACGGAAGTATTCACCGCTACCTCCATCATCCTCATCTTCAGAGTCCGATTCAGACTCAGTTTCATCTTCTGCTGCAGTTGCGTCGCCCGTTGCTGGTGATGCTGTTGCAGCTGCCGCCGCCGCTGATGCTGCTGCTGCTGCCCTCTCCGCCTCCGGTGGGAGATAAAGCTGCAGCAAGTCCGATAGGCCTTCACCACACAAAAAGAAGAGGCGAACATTGCGCATGCATGCTTAGGCAGCCAGTTGGCGAGCCAGCTCGCGCCCCAGGTAGCGAGGGACCTATAGGGAAAACCTCAAACGAAACAAGCGGTGCGGCGACCAAACGTGGGTATCATCAGCTAGCTAGCAAGCCAGCTAGCTACAGGGACACTCACCCCTTGGAGGTGCAGCTTCTGCAGCCGTGAAAAAGGCGTCAACAGCCCAGCCCTCTGTTAGTACAACGAGTTGGCGTCTTAGCTGCAGCAACAGCAGTTCAGCAGAAAAAGCAGTCATTGCACCCACAGCAGCTGATACCACAGTTGCATCGAACGCTAGTAAGTGATGCGATTGCCACTCCGTAGTCATTCGCAACGTAGATAACAACTAGAGCTGCGGCAATACCAGGCGGATACTGCGGGTCGCAAGCTTACCGCCTCATCTACAGACACGGAAAATGGCAACACTGTCTGGTGGTCCTTTTGCTGCTGCTGCTGCTGCTGTCCGCGCTGCTCTTCAGGGCTCAGGAGACTAGCACGAAGCAAGTCAAATGGGCAGCTCCAACCACAAAGACGCAGAGAGGCCAGCAACCACATTGGGCATGTAAGTGCTGCAGACGCTGGAGCTGTTGTTGTCTCTGCTGCTTCTGAGGCTGCTTGCGGAGCTGCCGCTGCAGTCCCTGAAGCGATAAGCCGCTGACGGTGCAAATGAAACAGAGATAACATATTGCCAGCCAGACATACACCCAGACCCATATTGCGGTTTCCGTCTGTCGGAGCTGTTGCTGAATCTGGTGCTGTTGCTGGCCGACGCAATGGGTACGGGCGCCGCAGGCCTTCGTATAAGCCATCGAGCCTCTCGCACTCTGCAGCGCAGAGCCGCAACAGCTCTTGCCTCGAAGCCAATTTCAGTTGACTTCCTTGCTGCAGTCCCGTGAAATGCTGCTGTTGCTGCAGCGCATTCTGGAGTAGCCCTGGAGATCCCAGACGCCGCTTAAGCGCAGCAGCTGCACTTGCTGCTGCAACAACAGCATCAGCGCTTCGGAGTTCCGGGAGAACTGCCAATGAAGTTGTTGTTCTGGGGGCAGCTGCAGCTGCAGAAGCAGCTTCTGCTGCGGCAGGTGCATCTGCAGCAGCTGGTGTGGCTGCAGTGCCAAAAAGAATCGCCTCCAAACGCGCAACGGCCCTGTCTTGCAGCATGGAGTGCTGCTGCTGCTGCTGATCTTTCGCTGCAAATGAAGGCAGCAGCAGTGGGGAACCAAATAAGTGCAGCAGGAGTTCCGTCTGAGCCATGCAGTCTGCAGCAGCAGGCAGAACAAGAGCAAAGATATAGCCAACATTTCTGTGCCCCGCTCAAATTGCAAACACGGCTCAACGGCGGGGACACAAGAGTGACAGGGGCAGCGGCAGCAGCAGTAGCAGCAGCAGTGGCAGCGATCGTGGCGTCTTGGTGGCAAATGCTTGGTACATGCAAATGGTAAGGAAAGCAGCAGCATGGAATGGCAGCAGCCATGCCTGAGTTAAAGGCTTGGTCCCTTAAAAGGTGTTCCAGCAAAATCAGAGCATCTTCCGCATCAGCGGCAGTATCCATCTGAGCTGCGCTGTGTCCATTTGCTGATATTGCTGCTGCTGCTGCTGGCTCTGTGACGACAGAGGAGACGAAATCTCCTATCTGAGCTGCAATGCAGCACCCCAATCCTAAGAGGCGCCAGACAGCGCTGTGAAATAGGCTCTTCTTCTGCCGTTGCGGCAGCTGCAGTTGCTGCTGCTGGTGCATATCAAAGCGCAATAGCTGCACTAGTAACCGCGACGTTGCTGCAGCACACGCTTTGGCCTGCTGTCTCGTCGACGAATCACACTCCAGAGGTAGCAGCACCAACGGCAGCCTCCCCACTACAGCAGTGTGTCTGCATGCCTCAGCAGCAGCAGCACCGTGACTGGCAGGTGTAGCACCTGCTGCCCCCAGTGCCGGCACCGGTACCGCTGCAGGTAGGCCAAAGCAAGCCCTGCCAGAAGGGGACAGAGCACTGCAACGCCAGCCGCAACGACGGCGTAAGTCCCCCTCAAACAGCAGGTGGGGGGGACATCGCCGCTGCTGCTGCTGCCTCTGCTGATGCTCGCCCTTCAGCTCCGTGCTGTGCTGCAGCAATAAGAGATTCCTGTAGTGTAGTGACAAGGCTCGCAGCAGAGCAACGTGCAAGGCGCAGCTAGGCACTGGTTCTCCTCCTGCTCCTGCATTATTTTCAGGGACTGCTGCTGCGGTGATGGAAGGCGCAGGCAGGGCAGAAGCGGCAGTAAGGAGTCGTTCAGCGTCCGCTGCGCCTGCCCCACAGAAGGGATCGAAGCTGAAAGCAATTCGCCTGGCTTGTTGCTTGTGCACCTGCTGCTGCTGCAGCTGCTGCCGTTGATGTTCTACGTCGTCCACCTGCGCAGTCAGGTGCTGCTGCAGCTGCTGTCGCTGCAGCTGCTGCTGTAGCTGCTGCTGCAGCAGTTGATGCTGCCTGTCGAATTCATCCCTACAGAGCTGCTTGCATTTCTGTCTCTCCCTGAAAGCCCTCCACGCAGCAGATATTCGATGCTGCGCTTGTTGTTGGCGTCGTTGCCTCTCCCGCTGCTCCCTTCTTTCACGGGTCTGCCGCAGGAACGCGCTGCGCCCTAGTGCGGTGCTATTACGCTGGCCCCCGGACAGATTGACGTTGCGGGTCCCGATGCTGCTTCCCCACTCGTACATCGTGCGCTGTATGCTGCAGCAGCTGCCGCTGCTGCTGCTGCTGCTGCTGCAGCGGCTGCTGCTGTGCTGAACCGGGCGCAACTACCCCCGAACAGGCAGCAGAAGCCTCTTTTTGGAGTATCCCCGATGTTGCACGTGAGTTAGTAGAATTTTCTGTGTTTTGTTTCCGTGTGTAGTTCTCCTCTCTCTGCAGCAGTAACCGCCGGTGCTGCTGGTGTCGCTGCTGCTGAATTTGCAGTTTCACGCGGACGTCGCCGCAATATATGTCTTCTGTTAAAGATCTAAAAAGATTCCAATCCTACAGAATTAGGGAAAGCGAATACTGCTAACAAGTTATGTGGTAAGGTTACTGTGGCAGCAGCTGGCAGCAGCAGCAGGAACAAGAGCAGCCACCGTGGTGAGGAGGGGCTGCGGCAGTAGCCGTAGCCAAGTGAAGCCAACCAGCCGGGAAATTCGTGTAGACCAAGAAATTGCCCTGATTTCAGCAGCAGCTAACCGCAAGGACTGCTGTGCTGCACTATCTCTACGAATATGCCTGAGGAGCAGCAACACGAGCCGCAGCCGCAACAGCAGCAGTCACCAGCAGCAACTGGAAAGCCCCGTGTCCAGTGTTCAACTTTTGTTTAAAGGCTCCTGCCCATGTACTAATCTGCTCCTGCAGACGTTTTGTTAAGTCAGAGCAGGAATACCTTGGGGGAGCCTTTGCACTCTAGGATCGAAAACCGGAGCGGCCGTTGTAACTGCTGCAGCAATCGCTCTGGCTGCCGCTGCTGCTGATGATGATCCAAGCCTAGCGACAACCGTACAAACAATGCGAAAGCGCAGGTTTACTTTTAAATTCAGCGAAGCAGGCAGCATTTACGGGACGACTCCTACGACAGCGCACAGCAACAGTTAAGTTGACCTGCAACAGGACAAGCAGCATCTACCGCATATACAGCAGAGTAAGGAGCACCCAGAATACCGCCAGTGGCGGAGCCAGAGTAGTTTACAGAGCCCATTCATGGTGAAGGGCGCTGTGACAGAGGTTCTTGTAGCAGCAGGCAGGAGCAACGGAAGCCTCAGCAACAGCAGGAATAGCTTCAGAGTACTCCAATTAACGGACCCCGGCACAGTGTTAAACACTGCAGTTCTGATTGCTCCCTTTGGGAAAGATGAGTGACAGTGGCAAGAGTGGAGAGGCTCTTTGCTGCGACAGCAGCAACGACGGGAAGAGCAACAGCAGCAGCAAGAGCGAGGAGGCGGGAGAGGCTCACGGTTCTCCATCTGGGGAGTGCTTGGTTTGTTATGAGGACATAACGGAGGACAATTATTGCGAATATCAAGCTCCAGGAGACAATAGGTGGCATCCTTGCTTCTTTTGCTACCCCTGTGTGCAGCAGCTGCAGCAAACACAAGTAAGCAGCACACGAGCTTCCTCCTGCCTCTGTCTCTGTTGTTGTGCGTTCGTCCGTCTCTGCTGTTGCTGCTATGCCCTTGCCTTTCCTTGTTCTCCCATCTTTTGCTATATTAAAGGCGTGTCGTTGGACCTCCCGCCTGTTTACTGTTTTCTGTGTTTCGTTGCGTTCGATGCTGCTGCTACTGCTTACTTCTGCTGCTGACCTTTGTTGCTGCTTCATTGTGGTCTTGTTGCTCCTGTCTGCGGCTACTGTTGGTGCTACGACCTGTAGCCTTACCTCATAGCTTCGTGGGATACACTTTTGCTGAGATGCTATCCCTGATAACTCGCCCCCATTGCATCTTCTGGCGCACGTGTTGCTGTACTTCTGCTGCTGCTGCTGCTGCTGCAGTTTCAGCGTTATTGCGACGGTGTGTCCCGCTCCACCTGCGCGAAGGAGCAGCGGGCGCTGCTAACCCGTGGGCCCCCCGTAAACCTGTGGGACGCGCATGCGTTTCCGGTCGCAGACAAGTCAGAAATACAGCAGCTCTGGGTCGCCAAAGACAGGCGAACAGCACCAGCAAAGCTTGATGGGAGCCTGGTGAGCAACAGAGGCAAATAAAAACCAACACATGCACAGGCGCGAGTAAACTCTGGAAAGCACTAGAAACGAAACAGTGTGGCAGCAGAGTCAGAAATAGAGGACAGATAGGCACGCATATAGCGCGCAGACGTGGTGGAGGAAAAAGGTGAAACAGCACTACACAACACGCAGCCAGAATAGCAGAAACAGAGGCCGCAGGCCTTAAGTTCGCAATTTTTTGCTGTCAGCTGCCTATCTTTAGAATGGCTGTAACCAAGCTTGAGGCTGTAGTCCTGCTTGCCGCAATATGTGTACACAAACGCCTTTTGCTCTGCGCCTCCTTCCGTGTGCTCCTGTGAAATGCTGTTCGCGGTCATTTGGACGCTCACTGCCTCACCTGCTGAGTGCCCAGCTCTGTAAGCAGGGCTTCTGGTTGATTGCTTTGGCTCCATGGATGGGGTTTAGGGTTTGTGGTTTGCGTTGCAGACGGGCGAAGCGCGGGAGAAGCTTTGGAGTGAGCTTCGAGCCTTTCTGATAGAAGACGAGAAGACGGAAGATCCAAAGAAACCGGATAGCTAGCTACTGGGTCAGTGAGCTAGCTATGCATACGCCCAGCCAGTGAGAGGGACAGCTAGCTAGCCAGTTCGGCGTCTAGGTAGCTGGCTACACCATTGACGGCGCAGGTAGAGGGACTCGCAGCCAGCGGTCTCGCCAAGGACAAAGCACTGGAGTTATGTGCCGGGCTATTTCGCCTCCTTCGCAGCCATCTCAGCAACCTGCACAACGGCCTGCCTCGAAATAGCTGCAGCAGCTGAGCTCCCAGCAATATGATGACCTCTCAAGCGGGGCAGTCACTAGTTAATCGATGTGATTCCTTGTTATTTCGCCAGCTAGCTATTTGGCTAGGAGGCTGGACTGCCTCTCAAAAAGCTGCTACTTTCATTGTTAATCCCCCACATAGGTGCACTGCCGCCAGTTTCCGAAGCTATTGCTAGCTGCCCACTTTGTGCTACCTGCCGCTGCATGCGACGAAGTACACAAGCTGCAGCGGCAGCCCCAGCAACAGAGGCAGCGGACATTCTAGCTCCCATACTACTGTTGGCTTGCTGCTGCACCAGCACATCGCAGCGAAGCCCATATCTGTGTGGTGGCAGGCTCTTGCCGTTGCTGTAGCTGCTGCCGCGGGGGCAGGCAGCAATGCCTTCTTCTGCTGGTTGCCATTTTATTCATTCCGGCATCCCCTGGTGTCTCGTCTGACCTTAAAGACTAGGGATTGGTGGCTTGAAGCCAGAGGCCGTGACCACCAGCTGTGCAGCACAGCTGCACCAGCACATGACTCACGACTTCTTCCTATTTGAACAGTTGCTGAGCACAGGAGCGGCACTTTTCGCACTCTTTGCCAGCTTCGTATCTAGCCAGCCACGTAACTAACTATATGCACCCTTAGCTTGCAAACAACGACCAGCCCCCTTGGGCCATGCTAGGAGACTCTAGGCTCCCTCTTCTGTGTTTTCCAGCGAAGACGACGGCGAATTCTGAAGTGGCCTCTTAGGCGTTTTGCTGATTCTTGGCGTTTCTTTGCAACCCTTTGCCGCTATCTGTTCCTCTACGTGTGGCTACTACCGGTTGTCCTCTTCATCTATGTAGTCCTCAGTTTGGTTCTGTATTTCCGTGCGAGCCTGTTTGTTACGCTCAGTGCTATCTGGCTGCTGCTGCATACGCTTCACTGCACTTTGCCTTGTCTTCTACATGTCTATCTAACCTTTTCTTACTCGTTCATCCCTCTGCTTGCGATTCAAAAAGCGGAAGCAGGCCGCTGGTCAGGCAACCATCCTTGCCCACGCTACCCACAAATAACATTTGCAGTTACTGCTGCAGCTACTGCTGGAGCTGCTGCTGCTTGTCCATATGACTAGTGCTGCTGCAGCTCCTGCGAATTTTGCCGCTGGATCCTTGCTGCTACTGCTGCTGCTTGAGGCACTGTTGCCTCAGCTGGGTTACGCAGCGCGTTCGCCCGCTATAGCAACACTTCCCGTCCAACGCAACACGACAATGACTGACACGCATTATCCACGAAGAGCAGCAGAAGAGCTGCAGGAAATGCTGCAGCAGCGCTGATAATGCATCGCAGCAGCATTAGTAGCAGCAAGTGAAGGCGGTGGCGTTTCTCCTTCCTCATCCCGCGTAACTGGAGGTTAGGTACGCAAAGAACCGACTGGCACGGCGACCCTGAAATGCGTTGCTGCTCTGCTGCTGTGGTTCTTGCCCATTCATTTTTTGCGTCCTTTGCCTACAGCGACAGGTTTGAGAGCGGCGTGCCCCTTTTCTTTGATGTGGCTGAATAGTGAATTGCGTGTGGGAAACACGGCGCCACAAACAGTGCAAGTTGTATCCTTTGCTGTTGTTGCTGCACTCTTGCCCTTACTGCTTGCTGTCGCACGTGCTGGCACTGCAGCAGCTGGTGCAGCTCCAGGGTCTTCCGTGAAGCGATCCAATTCCCGCCTCTGCCGCCCACTTTTAGAGCGGCTGCCGCTGCTTGCTGCTTCTGGCTGCGCCTGCTGGCGTCCACGGCGCCTGCGTGCGCCCCTCTGCGTCTCGGCATCGCTTTGGTTGTTGTCTGAATTAGTTGCAGCAGAGCAAGCCGCTGCAGCATCTGGGTTTTCGCCTTCTTTTTGGTCGCCTGTTACGCTGCCACCACTACTACTACTGCTGCTGCTGGTGCTATCACGGCGTTGGCCCCTTTGCGACTTCCGCGACCCCGCAAGCCTGAGCAGCACCTCATCCGCGTCATCTTCGCTGCTGCTGCTGCTGCTGCTGCTGCTTTGGTCAACTGAGGAGCTTTCATCGCTGCTTTTATTCCTCCTTTCTGTGCTTTTGTCTGAGCTGCCTCTGCTTTTGTTGCTTTGGCTGCTCTGTGCGTCTGTGTGGGCTGCTCCCTCGGAGGCTTCCTGCTGCTCTTGCTGGTGCGCTTGTTCTTCGCAGCATTCGGCTGCTGCCAGGCCTCCTCCTCCGCCTTGTTGATGCTGTATTGCTTCCTGCTGCTGTTCTTGTTCCACGCGCGGAGACAGCGCCCCTTCTATATCAAGTCCCTCAAAATCCGCTTCTAGCTGCTCCGCCAGCCGTTTGAGGTTCTTCTTGTGCTTTAAAGACCTAGCGTGGGCTTCATACTGCTGGGCACTGCGAAAGTCTTTCTCACAGACTTCGCAGACATATATCACTTTCACTTTGTTGCTGCTGCCCTTCCGCTCCTGCTGTTCCGAGGAACCCTCCGTTGCAGCCGCAGCAGCAGCCGCCGCAGCCGCTGCAAAGCCAGTCGTCCCCAAAGATCCGAGGCGAATGGAGCCATCACTGGGCCCCGAGCTGCAACTCGCATACCATGCCTCGAATGCCTCGTCTTCGGTCCTTTTCCTTCCTTCTTGATGCTGCTGCTGCTGCTGCTGCTGCTGCTTGGCGGCTGTCTCTGTCTCTGCTTCAGAGGAGGCACTGCTGCTCACCTCGCTGCTGCTGTCAGCAAAGGCGTGGCCTTGTTCCCGCAGAGCGCGACGCTCTGCTTTGAGGGCCTCGTAGTACTCCTGCTGCTGCTGCTGCCTCTGTTGTCGCAACAGCTGCTGCTGCTCCTGTAGCCGCTTCTGCTGTTCCTCCTTGGCGCGCTGCTCATCAAGACGTTGCTGTGCCTGCAGCACAAAGTGTCGCTAAACGAACAATCGTTAAATAATTGAGAAGCCAACAGTTGCCAACTTGCGGCAGACACAAACGCAGTAGCAGCATAGACAATAGCTGAAATCCTTGGCGCAAACCCTTGCCAAAAGGCAGCCAGCAGCAAGCAGCAGCAGCAGCAACAGCAGCAGCAACAGTAGCAATAAGCTGGGCAAACGAAGCATACGAGCGCCGCTTGTCTAGCTATGGCCCGAGGGTCTTTTTTCTTTATGTGCTGCGCCAGTCGCCTAACAGTATCATTAAATTCCTTTTTTGCATCTTTCCGCTTTTTGGCGTTCTCCCGCTCCATCAAACGGCGTTCGGGCCGGCTCGCCTCTGCAGTAGCAGCAGCAGCAGCAACAGGCGTTTCTCTTCTGCCGTTTGCTGCACCGGTCGAGGGCTGGAACGACTGGCGGAGCATGAGAATGGTGAGCAGCAACAACAGCAGCGCAGCAAGAACAGCAGCAAGCGCAGTTGTAGCTGTGCAGTATAGCCGGAGGTACCTGCCATATCCCTGGGCGACCACTGGTCTGCTTCTGCAAAGTCTCTAACAGAGGAGAAGGAAGACCAGTAAGTGTAGAATGCGCCCACCTCCTCCCACCCTGAGGCAGCTGCGCCGAACGAGGGATACTGCAGCAAAACGCAGCAGCAGCAACAGCAGCAAAATCGCCAGGGCAAAGATTAAAAAAGAGTGAACGCATGGGCAAGTGGCCGCGTTAATTGTAGAAAAAACGGCGCAGAACACTGGCGCCTTAGAATACTCGGGCACACTGCAAGCAAAAGCAAAAGGAACAAAAACTGGCAGAAGGACTTCGACTCAGAGATTGTTGCAGAAGACAAACTACAAACCAGACACACTTGAAAACACAACGAGCGCACAAGTAGGCTGAGGAAAACGCATGCAGTCAGATAAATGGCAGGCCAATGTACAAAACAGCGGGCCTCTGCCTCTTGCTGCTTCTCTGTCTAGTCAATCCTTCGTTCTCCTTCAAGACAATTTTGTCTATAATTCCAAAAATAAAAATTTCCCCCACTCCCAGAGCGAATTCGCGCCGTGTGTCCCTAAGTCTGTGTCCAATGCGGTTCTGTGCATTGTTTGTGCGGAAGCTTTTGCGTTTATCTGTTTGTTTCCCAGTTGCATCTCTGTTTGTTTGGCCTTCTTTCCTTCATGTCCCACCTCTTCTGGGCTTTCCATTCCCTTTCGGTTGCAAAATTGCTTCTCCGCTTCTCCTATATCCACAAACAGCTGTCTGTACACCTGAAAGAAACCGCCGTCATCGTCTCCAAAGCCGTTGAAGCAAGTTGCTCTAAAAAATCCAAAGAGGTTTGTGCTGAAGCCCCCAGCAGCAGCAGAAGCAGCAGCAGCTCCCTGGGCCGCTGCGGCCCCCGAACCCAGTATTACATCTCTGTGTGAATCGTACCAAGCCCGTTCCTGGAAGCTCAACAGAGATGCATGCACAGAAGAAGCAGCAGAATGGAGCTGCGCTGGCGCAGAAAAGCATGTGAGAACAAAGCGCAGAAATGCACGCTGAGGTTTAGAGATGGGGGAGAGAAACTCTGCTTCTAGGCGCCTTGAGATCTTTCAAAAGATATGCAGCGACTCGCTCAGTTTGCGAAGGCACTCGAGCGCCTGTTTGGCCAATAAGGACCCCAACTCTTGGGTGTTCTACGAGTACACTTTGCCCCCTGGTGTTTTCAAAGAGCCTTCCAAGCCCCTAACCGTCCTGAATGCCCACCTGTGGGTCACTGAGGCACTCGTAGGCCTCCTGGAGCAACTGAAAGTTGTAGGTAGCTTGAGGGTCGTTTGGGTTTTTATCGGGATGCCTTTCTATGGCTGTTCGGCGATAAGCCTTTTTGATTTCTTCGGGAGTGGCCGAGAAGGATACCCCCAAGACAGCATAGTAACACTCTCGTGACGAAGACATTCTACTAGCACTAAAGCCTAATCCTTGAGCCTCTGGGCCCCGGTCCACGCCAATTTCGTCAAAAGAACCCCAAACTTTGCGCAGAGACTAGCGTAGTCCGAAAAAAACTGCTGCGCCCCAAATAGTCTCGCTTTGCCTCCTCTTTCTTCTGCTGCTGCTCTTAACCCTGCTGCTGCGTTTCAGGTCAGCGCAGGGAAAGCGAGACCCGCGACGGCGCTCCAAGCTGCCGCAACCAGGGGCCCCTCCCGCCCAAATGACCCCCTGATACTTGTCCCTATGCTATTAAAACGCGTAAATTTTCGGGTCAAGGCTTTGTTTTCAATGATACCAGCATGCAGCAATTGCGGGTCCCTCTTCTCCGTGGGGCCCCGAACAGCAGAAGCCCCGCTGCATCCTCCGATACCGCGCTCAGGAATAACGCGGAAAATAAAGATGAAATTTCGTTCAAATTCAAATTTAGAAGTCATTGCCAAATTTCCTTCGGTCCTCAGAGCTCACCGGCGGCTGCAAAAATACCCATAGAACACGGAGAGCCCTCGTTTGCGAGGCTTTTCCAACTAGTGCATGCTTAGATCGACTTAGCTCTAGTGGCAAGTAGTTTTTGTAAAATTTACTACATGAATTTTTATCAGTCGCTTAAGCGGCTCAAATATTTGTAACCTGGAGTTGGGGGCTTGTCTGGCCGAAGCCCGCAGCACCCACTGGGCGCTCAAATCTCGGCTTTCCTAAGCAGTTCAAAAGGTGGTGGGGTGTATCTGCTGGAAAAATCAAACTCCGGCCCATCGAATGGGAGACATCCTTTGCCTACAGCCGAAATGCAGCCTGCCCGAGCAGCCCGATCAGCTCTTTGGGGGCCACAGAAGCCGGCAAACAGCCCCCAAGGCAAAGGACCTTTTGGCTGTGGGCGCAGCAACATAGCCCTCTGCCTATTGGATGTGCTGCAGGTGCTTGTGTGATGCTCAAGCGGCTGTGAGCAATTTCAGCAAACCAACAGACTGTGTTGTCTTTTAACTGAGGCACTGGTAGGTTTGAAGCTCAGCAAAAGTAGAGGGTCTCTTGCATGGGCACAGTAAGGGTGCGTTGGGAAACAAATGCGATAGGAGACCCTTAAAATTTTAACGGTGCCTTTGCAATGTTCTTATACCACCTGCCCAGCGCATTCCCCTCGACAATTATACAAATAACACGAGCTACGAGGGCTTATCGGGCGAAAGAAGGCCCACAAAGGGGCCCCAAGACCCAACAGGGGTCCCCACAGAGGCTTCGTTGGGAGGTTTGTAACAAACACCCCCGCCGTAGTTTGTTACGGCAGGTTGCCTTGTCGGTGTTTCATTTTCCTTACTATGAACAGTGGGACCCTTTGGCCCCCCTTGAAGTCCTCCCTCCAAGCCCTTGTCTCTCACTGCATTCCTTCTCGGCGTGCTCTCAATGTTAGCTGTGTCTCCCCTCCCACTGCCGCTGCTGCTGCTGCTTGTGCTGCTGCTAGCTGGAACAGACGCAGCAGCAGCAGCAGGAAGGCCCCTGCTTATGACGTACCGCAGCTGTCTTAGTTGCACAGCCTGGCAAGCCAGCTCTTCTCTTGTTTCCTGGAGCGCCTTGTAGAGGGCGCGGCACTGAAGACAACCGGTTGGTATGTACACAAATGGTCTGGGGAGGCCCCCAGAAGAAGTCCCTTGGGGAGCTCCTTGAGCTCCATCCCGAAGGCTATCTGAAGAAAGGCTGCCTGAGCCAGCCCCTGCAGCAGCCCCAGAGGCTGGTGCTGCTGCTTGTGGAGCCGCAGCATCCGAACCTGGAGCCCGAATGCGCACTTTTTTGGACCTTTGCGCCCCTTGGGACCCCGGGATCTCTGGCGCTGGAGGCAGTTTGCGGGCCCTCCTAGCAAAGGCAAGGGTGGCAGCTGTCTGCCTGTAGAAGGTGGCTCCAGGCGCACAAAGACATATGACTGAAGTCCTGCAGGGGCCCCCTAGGCAGTCACTCAACAGGCGAGTTAGCTTGGACTCCCGCAAGCCCAAGTACACGGGCGCTTGCCGTCGGGGGGCCCCAGGGGCCAGCGAACCGGAGCCTCCTACACCTCCTTCGGCCTCACCACTCGGGGTAATAAGGGCCGCGTCCTGCTTGTGCTGCTGCTGTTTCTGCTGCTGCTGCTGCTGCTGCTGGGTCAGAGCCTTTACTACCTTTGACAGGGCGAGGAGGCTGCGGTTGATGCTGCCGCCTTCTCTTTGTGTAGCACTGTTTCCTTGCGCGCCCCCTGCCCCCTCTGAGCCTGCCAAATCCACCAAACTGAAGACAGAAGCACGCCGGTGGACTCGGGAAGAAACGCCCGCGCCGCTGCTGTCCGCTGAGGTGCCTTCCTCACTAGAACCCGCACTGGCGGCTGCTTCGGTCCCTGCTGCTGCTGCGGCTGCAGTAACTGCAGCCGTCGCCCCTGCCGTTGCTGCTGCTGCTGGTGACAAAACAATGCGAAGAACAGCATGGGATCGAGATGAGCGCGCATTTGCTGCTGTTTCTGCTGCGTGCCTCTGCTGCTCTCCCTTCTGCACCAGAGAAAGTGCCTCAGCCAGGCAAGACACGGGACGGCAAGTCAAAGAGCCCATGTCAAGAGTTCCTGCCACCGCACAGACGCAAATCTCTTGACCCTCAGTGAGCAGTTAATTCCATTCTTAGTTCAGACATTACTTGCAAGTTATTCACGTAAAGCTGGAATCGCTAGAAATCCGGCCAGCCTTATGGCACTGAATAAGTCATCGAGCCTTGTACGCACCGCCCGTCACACCATGGAAATTAACTGTTTTTGAAATTTCTGTTTAAGAAAATAAATAGGAATTCGTAACTGGGGTGAAGTCCCCAAGCTGATGGCCTGGTAGCTACGGAAGGCTGGGCAACCCCACACCTAGCTGTCTAGTGGTTCATTCGAAGGCACTGAGTTCAGAAATTAGGAAATAAACTGACCATCGGCTCTCTCACATAGTGCAATGGGCCTTTTTTGCCTTGCGTCCCAGGCTCCCCCCGCAGCAGGGCCTCCCGAGTTCCCCGCTGCAGCTCCCTGCAGCAAATCCGTGACAGTTTCCTGGTATACCTCAAGCATTGACAGGGACACCGAGAAGGGGTCACTTGCTGCTCTCTGGTCTCTCTCCCTAAAAATGTCTTTCAGCGCCAACTCTACAATCCCCTTCTCGCCGACCCTCGGGGGCCCCTTCTGTGGGCCCCCTCTTCCCGAACCTCTGTGAGGGGCCCCGCCAAACATTGTGTGTGTTTTGCCGCTCGCCGTCTGCCCGTAGGCCAGAACGGCTGCGTTGAGGCCGCCCAGCGCAGCAGCAACGAGGCCCTTAACCAGTCGGGCATAAACTCCGGCGTTGGATGCCTGTGGAGGGAAGACGCAGTCTGCCTCGAAACAGACATCTTTGAATCCGTCCCATATTCTTTGGGGCCCCCCCTGTCGCCCTACCCCACACGAAGGGCCCCCATCTTGTGGGGGCCCTCGCCGGGGCCCCAAATCCAGAGCCCACGGAGCTGCCAGCACCCAGCCGTCGGCTTCCCCTTCCCTGAGGGCCCAGTCAGCATCTGCAGGGCCTCGCCTAGCCCATGGGGGCCTTCTGACGCTGCGAGATAGGCTCCCAGGAGCACCCTCACAAAGACTCGCTAGAGAAGAGGTAGAGGAGAGCACCTCGCCGCCCTCCCCAGACGATCCTTCGGCACTTTGAGAGGCGCCAGAGGCGCCACAGACAGGCTGAGGGTTTGTTATGTGCTTTAGTGTTGGGGATGTCCCAGGAGAGGGTCCTGGAGGCGCCCCTGCGGAACCCCCTGGAGGTACCCCGGTTGAGACCGTGCTAGGTGAGGCCCCAGGGCGGGATGAGATGGGAGATACCGCCACAGGACGGAAGCGAACACCTACGAGAACTTGACGGTTTACATGTCGGCTACTGCTGCTGCTGCTGCAGTCACCGCTGCTTCCCTCACAGCCAGTGCCGCTGCTGTTGTGGCTGTTGTTGCTGGTTGCAGGTGGTTGTCTTAGTGGGGGCTTACTCGAAGAAGCCTGCCGTGGTAGAGGGCCGGCGGAGGGAGACTCCTCTGAACCTGTTTGTGCCTGCGTCGACTGAGTCATCGGCAGCCTAAACCTCAAACCACAAATGCCCTACAAGCCGTGGCCCTGCGCCCTATATCCCTGTGCCCCGAAATCTCGGGGGCACGCACAGGAGCTCAAGTTCCGATACGAATTCCGACTGTTTTAATGTAGGCTCCAAGGTTCGTTATGTAGGGTTCCGTGTTTCGGGGCTGCCATAGGCTACACCCCAACAATGGGCATCAACAAATCAGGAATGCAAGAAGAACTGAATGCTAGGCGGTGTTTTCGTGCCTCCATAAGCTAGATCTTTCAATTTGTGTGCGTTGGGCCGGGCATTTAAATGTTTATCGCTGCGAGCGTAGTTTTCCTTGCTGCTGGGTCTGGTGGGGTTCGTGTTTATTGCACGGCTCCAGTAGAGCCACAGCAGTTTCGGGACTTTGCCTCGTTCTTAAGTATTAAAGCCAATAGAACTTCCAAAGTCAGTTTCTCACACCGTTAGTTGGCAGTTTTCACAACGTGATCGAGGAGGATGAGCTGCGACCGTCAGCTAGAGTAGTTTGGCAAGCCTTTTGACACCCAAAACATGCGCAGTTCAGGGGAGCTAACCCTTGGGCGAAATCAAAAGTAGCTGGTTAAGAATTCCAGACATATTTTGAATTTGGTGGTGAGGGCAGCCACTATGTGGCCGCGACGTGGGCCACTGAAGACTCAAGAAAGTAAATGCTAGGGGCGGCGCGGCCCTCCTATGCAGCAGAGCCAAGGGCACTGAGCCTCCTACCCAATTAAATTGCCTTTTGTCCCAGAGCTGCACACACTGACCCCCGCAGATGCCGTACCCATTCACGGGGGAAAATCCACTTCGTTCCCTGCCTCATGTTGTAGTTTCTCTGGCAAAGCCTAATCAATGTTGCCCGACTAAAGAGACCTACTTGGAGCCTCTTGAGGGACGTTGTCATTGGCATATTGGTGACACGCCCTGTTTTAGCCCTGCCTACAGAGAAAAGCGAAGACAGACATATCCCCTTATACGGGTAGACAGTCAGTCAGCGTCCACACATGCGTAGGCTCCCTCCTATGTTTACACGCTTTCGCCCCAAAGTCTGTTCGCTTGTGTCTCTACTATTATCGCAATCCCACGCCTGAGACAGACCGTGAGGGTCTTCGGTTCTACACACTGTTGCGCTAGGACGCATGAGCCAGGAAATGACCTTGTTTGATATTACTAAAGGCGGCACAGCAACATTGACCCAACTGGGAGCACTTCCAACCTTTTACATCAAGGTTTTGTTCGGTACTAGCCATTATATGGCCTAAATTTGCCTCAACTATTCAGTAGGTAGCTTTGAGCGGCACAACATTCTTACAGTAACTGTGCATGCTTCGTTGCATGCACTGAGGGAGAGGCGCGTAGTCATGCACTTGATTGAGTGAACCTTTGATGAATTGAAGCCATCTTGAAGCGCACCAGCAGGGTTGCGGCTATAGCTCTAAGAAAAGACGACCACGCAAAGGTTCTTAAGTAGCAAGAATGAGTAAGCGGAACTCTGTAAACAAAATTAAATCGAGATATGGTTCCCCAGAGATCACAGAGGAGAAGAGTTACGAGGGGAACTTGGAAACATCAAGAGTTTTGCCTGAGCCCTTGTTTGCTTGAGACAGTCGGCGAATTCTTCACGAAGTCTCCCGAATTCGTCTCTAACTCGACAAATTTTCTGGTACAGTAGATACTTCTGACCCTCATATACCCTTATGTTCGCTACAGCTATGGAACTAAATAGCTAGAAGCTTATCTAGTTTACTAGATAGCTATCGACAAGCGCATAGGTGTTACGCCCAGCCACATTTTTGTGTCTCTCTGTGACACGTCAGTGCTTCGCAAGTGAAGTTGATGCTTCCATTGAGCCAAAAAACGCACATAAACTCAATAGTATGCACTTATAAAAGGCACATATAGCTCTATGTTCTTGAGGCACATTATGCAGTCAACATAAGGTTGCACTCACCGTAGGATTGTATGTGCAGCAAAGGCTCACAAAGTCTAGCCTTTCCGCAACCGTCTGCGCTGAGAGAAATCTTCAATTTCTCCGCCGTATTTCTTCCTAGACCCATCAGAGCTTCATCCAAGTGGGGCTTTCCGCAGCCTATTCGGCAAGCTAGTTAGCCCGCTGGGTGGCCACCTATCCAGCATGTAGTCAATCCGTTTGCTGACAACGCGGCTATCGGAGACAAAGAAGTAACTTTCTCAGTACCCCAAGTGTTTCCTTCCATCCCGAGCTACGTTGAGGCGCGCAACATGTCGGAGACTGAAGCAAAGGATATTTCCTTTTTTGGGGCGTTTTAAACTTGCGAGAAAACGAAGGCCAACTACTCTAACATCCTCCACAAGCCGCTTGTGAGGCTGCACGCCGAAGCGCGCAGTCCGGAACTTTGTCACTGGGCAGGTGACGGATGCAATCAAGGGCGCCTGTGGACACTTTATTGCTCCTGCAACAAGCTTTTCAAGTCGAATTTCCACCCCTGGCATGAATGCATGCATGAGGCGCATACACAGGCCACAATATGTCAGAGGGCCACGAGGTTGTAGCACAGCAAATTAGAGATCGCACACACACAGAGAATAGCAAGTAAATGGAACAACTAGACAGCAAGACGCCTGATGAGGAGGAGTCGGAATGGAGGTAAGCGCCTTTGCTACATTGTGTCCCCACAGATGAGTATTCGCATTTTGATGACGCTACAAGTAAGCATCCCGTGCGCAATCCTCATCCGACTTCCCTTCAGCTGGCGTTCCACAAATAGTGGGCTCAGCCGCTTCTCCCTGCTGCCCATTTGACTCTACGGCTTCGCTTTGGTCCCCTTCATCTGGCTGACCTTCCCGCGACTCGCTAGCGGAGGCCACAGGCCCCCCTTTGGAACGAAGGGCAAACCTCACTGTGCCTCTGTGGGGTGTGGAGTGCTTGCGGGCACTGCGCCTTCCTGAAGTCACGAAAGGGCCCGCTACCAGGGGTCCTGAAGCTGTTCTGCGTGCTCCATTGGCCCAGGCGCTGCAGAAACTTCTGCATGTGCAGCTGCAGCAGCTGCTGCTTCGACTCCCGGCGGGAGCACAGTCGGTTAGACGGTGAGAAAGGAGCGACAGAGTCAGCGGAAAGGCTGGCGATGCATCTCCCAAGGCAATGGCAAGGGCTGCCGCTGGGTCTCTACTGTACGGAGAGCTGGGACAGGAGAGGGCGGCAAAACGAACTCTAGCTGCCTCCCTTGCCTGTTGGCTTTTGAAGCTGCTGATAGTTGCTGCCTCAGCAAGCGCAGCCGAAACAGCGGCGGACGCCGCAGCGGATCTTGTGCTGCTGCTGCTGCTGCATGGTACAAAGCGAGGTGTTGGCGTTTGCTTATAAGAAGCAAACGACAACTCTGCAGGAAGCTCAACGCTCCCCTGTTGGCCCCAGGACGGAAGCCTTTCAAAAGGCTGGGCTGCTCCCCACAAGTGGAGTTGGTCCAAACGTCCTGTCTCTCCTCTGCCAATTGTCCTCTGTTTCATGTCTACCCACGAAGCATCTCCCCCCATAGGCGTATTGTCTAAAGACAAGCTGCCACTTTTGTCTCTGGCATATCCAGGATCGGTATCTGCCTGAGACTCAGGCGCGTTCCTAGTGTCCCCTGAGTCCTCATCTGCTTCCTCTGCCTCTCTAAACTTTCTAAAGAAAGAGGCACTGCGGCTTGTTTGCTGCCGTAGCAGTGAATAGGCCCTTTCCAGGGACATCTGTGGGGCCAAGACGGCCTCCTGGGCGTCCGCGATTAAGTCGACAGAGAAGCATACGTCCAGCAGCCTGAGGCAACAGATGTACGTGCAACTCGACACAAATCTACGCCACACTGGCAACTGATAATGCTACTACTGCTGCCTTGCTAAGGATTAAGACCTGTGAGGTGGGAGGGCAAAAATACGCAGAAACTGCTCGGTGAAACACAGCAACGAGCAGTACAGCAACATCATTGGAGTCGAATATCTCAGTGGAAGACGACTCAGCAGCCGCAGCAGCAGCGAGGTAGTCAAAAACAATATTTACAGTAGCAGCAACAGCTGCTGCAGCGGCTTCCGCCTCACGCATGTAGAATACGCGGCTTCTTTGTCGTATCTCCGCAGTAGATCTCGTCCCCTTTCTCTGGAAGATGTTCAGACACGGGGAAGCAGCGACAGTGCAGCACGCAAAATACGAGGGCCCAGATATTCATCAGCAGATTGTGATATAAGTCCTGCAACAGCAGCAACAGAAGTACAGTACCACCAGATGCAGCAGCAATGACGAGACAACGATGATTTGCAGCGAGAAGGCAACAGAAAAGAGGAACAGGCAGCAGTAGAAGGCAGCATATTTCTACGAGTCTGGGAAACGATAAAACAGGACAGGCAGCAGAAGAAAAAAGGAAAATGACTTGTGCAGACTCTTGCAACAGAAGCAAATGGATCAGCAGGAGCTGCAGCATGCGACCAGCAAGGGGTGCGCGCACAATGCCCTGGTCTAGTCCCATTCCTGATTCCCCACCCACGGCGGGAAGGGCCCCAAGCAGCCCCAGGAGCCACACGAAGAGGCGTTGCCAGCTGTTGGTGAAGACAAGGAGTTGAATGAGAAAGAATTTACTTCGGGGCTCATATGGTTGCAGGTACGGCTCCGTGATAAGGTAAAATTGAGACAGAGACAGCATGGACACGAACATAGATACTGACAAGAGCAAGCCCAAAAATGCTTCAAACAACAAAGCCGCAGACATTGGAACAGATGGGAACAGTGATGGTCTCGCAGTCAGCTCCAGCTCGGGTCTACTCCCCGTTCCTGATCCAGCAAATGTTGTTTTCTCTTCTGGAGCTACTAGAGTGCCCCGAAGAGCTTTCCCTGAAGGTATTCCCCCATGAGCATCTGTCTTAGTGGTTTTATTTTTCTTCCGGCTGTCTCGGTGATGCTCCCGTGGGTGAAGTGGGACTGCCTGCAATTGTGGGGTTTTATTCTCTCCCCACAAAGGCTCTTCATTGTTCCCTAGCTTCGGCTCTGTTGGATGTGGAATAGCTTTGAATGCATGCGTCAGTTCTTGGTTGTGGCTTTGGAAAGCCTCTTCTGTTTGTGGAATCGTCTCTTCAATCTCCAAGAGTTCCTCCATTGCTTGTCGGGTGCGTTCTGCTGTCTGTACAGCCGGCCGCATTGCCTGTAGGGCCCCCTCCTGAGTGTACAGTGTCTGGGAAGGTTCATATTCCCTGGGGACAATTGCTTTGGACCGGTCAGCTAGGAGACTCGCAGCGGACCAGAGAGGCAGCACAAAGACAAATTGCATGACTCCCAGCTTGAGCAGCCGGAGGGCCCGCGGACTTGGCAGAAAAGGAGACAGCCAATAAGACAAAGGAAAGACAAAGGGCACGGAGTGCCCGTCGCACCCCAACGTCAGAGACAAACACCGAAAACCTCCTGAATCGCAAAAGATAGAGAACTGGAGCCTGGAGGTGCACGAGTTGAAACAGACAAGTAGACATAAAGGATGAACAGGCCAGGAACGAAGCATATAGCGATACGTTGAGTCAGCTAAATGTTCAAGAGGGAGAGCACTGGAAGAGACAGAAGCTAGGGAGAGGGACTTTTCCCCTCACCACATATGTTAATCATGAGAGACGAGAATGAATAAAGGGCCATGCTTTGCGCCAGCTGCTTTCCCAACTCGAAGAACAGCTGCTGCTGCACGTAGTACGACTCGCGAAAGAAGCCTCCTTTGAGTAAATGGGGGCCTTCTTCTAGTCCTTCACGAGACCCTTGTGAGGCTGTCTCCTTAATTCCTGGAGAGACTGGAAAATGCCTTTCTGGAGAATCTAATAAGGCGTTTCTCAAGCTGTCTTCCGAGAATAAATCACGAAGACCTCCGACCCCTCGCACAGCTGCTTCACCCACGGCACTTAACTCCCTTAAAGGGGCGTCCAACGCAGGCAGTGTCCCCTCGCCAGTAGTGTCCCCAACTGCCTGTGCTTCTGCGTGAAGGGGGGATCCGATCCCACCTGACGCTTCCATTAGCACGCCCCCTGCTGTTGCTGCTGCTGCTGCTGCGATTTCGGCGGAAGTCCCAGCCCACTTTAAGGCGAGAGTGTTCGAGAGACTCATCCGCGAGGAGAGCTCATAAGGCTCTTCCAGAGCGGGGCCTAGCTCGGAGAGGACAGAGAGAGATGCAGCAGACGAGAGAATGGCGAAGAAAGGCATGGCGCAGCCGATGCGGCAAATCATGCGCTGCAGCTTGGGCTCGTAATAGTTGGAAAGATGACGCAAAAACAGCCACAAGAAGGCTAACAAACACCCTAACAAACACACGAAGGAGACACTAAACAAGCATTGAACAAAAAAGGGAAGATCCAACAAGCTTTCCTGGTAGCGATTTGAAACGAACGGCGAAACCAGGGACAATAGACGCCAATGGCCCCCAAAGACTGCTCTTAACAGGGGCCCCTCTAAGTGTGCAGAAGCCCTAGGCGGCACAGAGGCGTCCCAACTACGAAGGGAACTTGGGGGTAAACCACCAAAGCTTGGGCGCCTTTCAAGAGAGCTGGGGTGGCCGCCGCTATCCTGGACCACTGGGTGTGGACCAGGGCCTGCGAATAAAAGATCTGCTGATCTCTTGGTGGCCGCGTCGACGAGGGCCGCAGACTGCAGCAGAAGAACTGCAGCCGCTGCTGCAGCTGCCCTGCGGAGGGGCCCCATTGCCAGGGGGCCCTTCGCCGCAGTTTGGCGGAAGTCGGGGGGCCTCCATGGCGGAGCTCTCTCCCGCCTGAGGCTGCTCGGTGGGTCCCTTAGCTCATGGCCATTGCTGTCTGTGAATGCTTGCTGCGTGTGTCTCCGTCTGTCTTCTCTCATTTCTAGCTGTCTCCCAACGTCGCCCGAATTTGAGGGGACAGGGAGACGTCCGAACTCACGACCAACTGTAAAGGACAAGCACTTAATAAAAAGATGGCAGATTTTCAGGAGTTTCTCACAACAGCAGCTATGGTCAACTCCGCGCTCCCGCTGACGAGCAGCCCTGGGACATCATGGCAGCAGAGACGGCAGCAGTAGTTTCAACAGAAGCAACAAAAACAGAAGCAGAAACAGCTGGAGCAGTTTTTATAGTTCATGTAGAGTTTTACGTCTTTCCTTATACTTGGAAGCTTTGTCTACCGGCCTGCAATGCAAGACGATGGCAAAAAGGACAGAGGCATTCTCCACTCCTGTACAGGCGCCTTGCACAGGCGATGCTGCATGACCGAGACGTGCCCAACTGTGAACCCTAAAATATCACATATGAGCAGTAAAAGCCCATCCGCTACAATTACGGCCTTGATTCTACGTTGTATGTTAGACTTTCGGGGAGGGGAAAGTTGAAAATATGCCTCAAAGGATTATCATGTGCTCGCAGTCGTCTCGGGTGTATCGACATCTCAAGATGCGCACGGTGGAGGTCGCAAACCGTGCAGTCTAAACCTCGAGTCGTGATGCTCAGCTTTAGATTAGAGCGCAAAATGCTGTGCCTGAAACACCAGCAAGCTGAATTGTTTGCTCGTATGAAGGTATCGTGGCCGCAGTGCCATGGCCCCAGGTCACCGCCGAAAGGCGAGGACATTAGGGATGCCCTGGATAGTGAGAGTACAATAGTCGTCTATATAAACAAGTATCCAGTGTATTTCGGCAGTGACACCGTAGTTCTGAGCTCATTGGAGGGCAGCGCGAGCACCAAAAAGGCATTAGCTGCAGTGAGAAGAGTAAACTCAGGCAGAGGAACACACGAACGAAGCGGAGATGGAAAGCAGAGAAAGAAGAAAAAAGGACTGTCTGCAAACGCTCTGGGTAACAGAAACAGCACGCACATCTTTGGAGGTGTGAAGTGGAGTAGAGTCCACTCGATCAGTCCAGTGGAGGAACACAGAACTCATTATATGGGGTCTTGCATGGGTCCTCTATTCCATGCAAGACCCCATCCAGCAGCCGGCACGATGACAGGTAAATAACTGTGTAAGTTGAAGGAAAACAGTTTGGCCGCCCTCTCAAAACCTTTGAGAACAGTAACCTTATGTTCAGTCCGCCAGTCCAGCCCCAGTACAGCGTTATAGGGAACGGGCCCTACTAAGAAGTCTCCCGAGAAGCATGCATGCCCGCACCACTTCGTCAACTCCGTCACGAGACGATCAACTGTTCGCCGATGGTTACTGTGAACTTACGCTCTTCTGGAAGTCGCCGCACCTGAACCTGTAGTCATTCGACTGTTTCAGGACTGATAAAGTTTCTCGAGGCTACCGTGTTCAAGAGCGTCCTGCACAGACTCCCCGTCTCATCAACTCGAAGTACCGCTGTCGCACCCACATAACGCAGTGCTCCCCCCTTGTTGTAAATGTCCTTCGCACAAGTCTCCCGCCACCACTGCGACGCGATCTCTGCTTCTTCTGGCCTGTAGTCCTCTCCTGTTACCTTCCCGCTGTTGTCCGTCTTCTCGCACGGGGCCGCTTTGCTCCGTATCGGTGCAGGCCCGGACTCCCGCTGCTCTGCTGATGGCTGCTGAGTCTTTTGCGCGTCCTCAGCCCCTGCATAGGCTCTTTGCTCCGTATTATGTTGCTGCTTTCCCCTCTCTAGGGAGACTGGAATGGCATTAGGGGACGTTGATACTGCACACACCACCCCCTACGGGTTATTGATTGTTCGGTGCTGTTTAATGCGCTATGTGTCGAATGTAAAGGATTTGTCAGAAGGGAGCTTCATTCGTGCTCCAGGAAGTAATGTAGTTGCAGCAGAGAATGTTGTGATGTTGTGCACTACAGTGAATGTCCGTTGGCAGCCCTGTGCAATAAAATCTTGCTAGCTCTCCTGCGGTGAACCCCACGCCACGCTCCGCTATAGCCGCAAACTGTTCCGTGTACCCCTTAGGATTTCGCCTCCACCGTACCTTAGCCAATTCCTTCGACACTTGGGTACGCGACATTGTTTTGTCGACCAATAAGCTTCGTTCCACCTCCTTTCAGCCAATCAGATCTATGGTCCGTCGTAAATAAATCCAAAAAGCCAAAGTATGGCCCACGAGATGGTCAATAAGCGCGCTCCCCCAGTTACTGGGCTCGCGTACCATTTGTGCGTACCGTCGTTCTATGCAAGCAACAAGAAGCCCTGTATAGTGCTTCCGTCTTCGGGAAGTATGGGGGACGTTGCGCATGATACTCTGGGCACCTCTGTAGCATTCTCCATTGCATTTATCATGGTGTTGAGTTGCTCCCACCTAATGTACGGACTGTCAGTTGGCTGGCTGGAGTCACTGGGTAGAGATGCCATCTGTGGTGGTGCCTGCGTAAGCCCTTGTGATCGCTGTGTTGCGTTGGGTTGTGGATCACTTGAGGCAGGTATTTTAGATTTAGCAACACATAGGTTACGGAAAAAAAATCCCGGAGCAGCCCATAAATGTAGTGAACAGCGTTCTCCTCTGCTACTTCGTAACATCCTTGCTCACCAACTGGGACCCCTAACGAATTCTCTACCTTCGACACATATCTCATGAAACAGTTTCAACTGAACAATAATCAATCATCCTTCAAGTCGATCCATCGAATCATCTTAAAAAGCCGAGAAATACAATTCTGACTCTTCCCAGTTCCCGCGTCACCGCAGACACTCCCAGCCTACACATGCTATCTCGCGTATGAATTGTCTTTGTTTATTATTGGTAGTGAGTTGTTTGTGTTCTTCCAGCGTGCTAACCTCTAGAGGTCACCAGCAAGCTCCACTGTAAGTCCCTGTTCACTACAGCGAGCCCTCAGCAAATGCTGAATCTTTGCACTATCTCTAGCCACCACTGCCCAACAAACTGGAAAATGCCGTCAGCGCCATAAAATATATGCCTGAAATACTAAACTCAGAGCCATACCGCCTTTACTGACGAAGAACAAGACACACAACATAGCCCAGTAATAGAGCCTGCGTAGAGGAGCCGCTGAAAGCGCTAAAGCCTGGACCTAGAGTCCAACCTCACGTCTACATGCATGCTGCGACCCCCAATGCCTAGCTATTGGCACAATTCCATTGAACTCGAATACTTTTTTAGTTTTTGTACATTGATATTCATTTCTGTCTTCCGTTGTAGGCCCCCGATCGACTTGAGAGAGCCTTCCGGATCGCACCATCAGATCTGTGAGGCTCCGGAAAGTTAAGTGTCTTCTTTTGCCGGGCTGGCAAGAAGAACTTTGGGCCTGTGGCAGGATACATTAAACACTCTTGAATCGCGTGAGGAACAGCTGCTCTAGCGGCAGCAGATGTTGTTGCTGTGGCTACAAGGGGAATCTGAGGGCTGCTGTGGCTCTTCTTGGTCCTGCTGGTGCTGCTACTGTGCTACTTCTCTCTCATTGAAATGGCTGGTCTGAGTCTGCACAGTGACGCTTCTACAACAACGGGATACGGCGTGGCTAGTGAGCCACGAGCAGCTGCAGCAGGAAATGCCGCAGCAGGTGCTGCAGGACCTGCAGCAAGCGATGAGTGCCTATCCGACGCAGTGTGTCTCCTTTCTTCTGGAACTGCAGCGGCACAAGCAGCGCTTTCCCTGCTGCCCAAATTGCCGGGGCCCTTATCTGTCTTTGGGGGACCCCTAGCAGACCTGTGGTTTCTCTGTTTCGAACTCTTCTGCTGCCGCCTGTCTTTGTCTCCACATCAGGTTCAACACCGACTGCAGGGTGCCTTGGGGTCGATATTGGAGCGCAACACTGGGGGACCTCTGACAGGTGCATTGGGAGCTCCTTGTGGATTTGCGTTTCTGTCATATAAAGAAGCACGGACCCTTGTGCTGCGGCGTGCATTCCCGAGCCAGGGGGCTGCCCGTGTTGCTGCTGCTGCAGCAGATCTACGCGGCAAGAATTTGCACCCACGAGAAGCTGTCGGGATGCTGCTGCTATTGCAGTTGCTGCATCGCCGGGCCCAAAGGGTGTATGCGCTCTACGAAAGGGAGCCTCAGAAGCCCCTTCCGCACAACACCCTCATCAGCATTTTGCTGGAAGCGCTCAGGCCAGCCGAAGCATCTGCTGCTTCTGCACTGCAAAAGACACTGCAGCAGCAAAGTTTGCAGCCCTCGTTTGAGGCTTTTGGAAGCTTTTTGCTGCTGGCCACTGAAGGCCCCTGGAAGAGCCTGGTGCCGTGCGCTGGGGGCCTCCCTCAGGGGTCTCTCAGACAATTGCCTTTACCCACGAACTTCTCAGGTCCTTCGGTCAACAAACGGCCTCTAGAAGAAGAAGAGACTTCTATATCTGCATCCCGGCGACGCGTTCTTCACTGTGTGGGGGACACCCACAGCCAAAGCGCTTTTGAGAGTTTGTAGAAGGTTTAGAGAGCTCCATAGGAGCCACTCAGGTGGATTAAAGGGGGAGCTTTAGACCTACAGCCGGCCTAGCGAGCCGCTGAAGGTGTTTGGCCTATACTATCGGGCTTGCCTTGGTGTTCACTGCTCGTGCCAGCTGCTGTTCAGAGCAGCAACATAAGCAGCAGCAGCCGCAGCCGTGGCAGCAAATACGCCGTATACCTTCAAGGGCATGCATGCGACGAATATGGCAAGCCCGAGATCGAACAGTGCAAATGCAGTTCAGCTGCAGTTGCTGCTGCAGCTGTTTTCGTTGCTGCTTGGTGAAAGACTGTCCTCCTGTTTTCAATAGTATGCAAACCACCCATCTACACTGACGGGTCGTGGGGCTGATCGTGTTTGGGCAAGTGTTCTCACGCGTAGGGGCCCAGAAGGCCTGCCTGTCTATCTGTAGACATTTGATGTGCCTTTGTGAGGGCCCTTGGTGTATCGATGTGAACATGAGCGCTACAAAAGGGATGCTCCAAGAGCATATGAGTAAAGATCTATCCGCAGTGAGGTTTTACTCCAGAGCAGGGGAGTTACCTGCTATCGTCTGCGAGGGAGGGTCTCCATAGAGATGGGCTCTCCTATGAGGCTCAGAGGGCACTGTCTCACGCACAGGAACTTTGTAGCAGCTCTTCTCTTCTCCAGTAACTGAGTACTAAGGAAGCTGACTGAATACTAAGAAAGCTGGACTCTTCTTCTGTGAAACCTTCCAAATGATATCGCGCATCTCCTTAAAGGGCCCTTTAGAGTGGCCCCTCTGTCCACATTTTGAGTTTGAAGAGACAGACTCAATCTGCTACGGAGAGCAACTCATCGTTTCATGTTTCTTCCCAGATGCCGCCGACAAACCCTACTTTTGCCTGCGGCCAGAGGCAACAGTACTTTCAAAGTATGTATGAGGCCCCCGGTTGCATTCTAGGTTTAACAGCCTTAACCGATAGTCTGCAACAGTGCTTATGGCAGCTGACACCTCTAGCAGGGTTCGGCTCCAGTGTATACACAAGAATGTGAATCTCGTGAGTTAGCTGACCGCGCTGCTGTCCCGTTCCGTCAGGCAAGGTGCACCGCTTCTTTGAAGAAGTCCCGCTATTATCAAGACACAGGGGCCCTCTTCAGAGTCCTGCTTGTTTGCATTACGCTGAATCTTCAGAGGGCTTTGCGCCTGCCCTTGTGGACAGCCACCGGGGGGCCAGTGGTGAACTGCGGCGCTTCGGCATCCATATGGCGGTTCTCAAGGCTCAGTGGGAATAAAACGCCTCTGTAACCCGTTTAGGGGTTCTTTTTCGGGATTTTTTCCCCCACAGTATTTAGGTGTAGCCGGGGTATTTGCGGCTTCGGCAAAGGTCCTTCTGGAAGAGCTCCAGAAGGAACGTCAGGTGCCTCGGATTGATTGCCGGTCTGCTTCTCTGACTGCCGCCTAAGGGCCTGGGGTGGTGCGGGCCCACCTAGAGCTTGAGGCGGTGAGCTCCCACCGGGAGGCCTCGCTAAACTAGACGGCTTGGGGGGGCCCACCTTGCTGACGGAGCTTTTCTGTGTAAGCCCTTCCGGGAGGCCCTCGCTACGCTGCGGAGGGAGAGCAGCAGGAAGTCCCTGCCCCTTATGACCTGTCTTCGGGAGTCCCTCCTTGCCGGACGTTGCAGACATTCCAGTTGATCCTTCGCACATCTTCCGTGTTTCCGTGGCAGAAGCCCCGGGGGGAACAACAGCAGCCTTAGCATCACCGGGAATGGGCGTAGCAGCAACTGCGGCAGATGCACGCCTCTTTGCAGCAAGGGCCTTGGTGTCAAGGCTCGCCTTTCCAAATGCCACTATTGCAGAGTCCCTAAGACGGCTGGTCGATTCGGGAGTCGACGGCTTGGGACTTTTCGGAGGCCCGTGTGCTGCTGTTGCTGCTGCTGTTGCTGCTTTTGCCGCTGTTGTTGTTGTTGCTGCGTTTGCCGCTGTTGCTGTTGTTGCTGCTTTTGCCGCTGTTGCAGTTGTTGCTGTTTTTGCCGCTGTTGCCGTTGTTGCTGCTTCTGCTGCTTCGTTTGCTGGGAGACCCATCTGCTGCAACAACGCCGCAGGGAGGGTTTGTCCGTCTGGCACATTCGAACATGTCTCTTTCGGCCCCACTGGAGCCTTCACAGGAGGAGGCGAGGCCTTGCCGTCTTGCTGTAAGCCGCCTTCTTTCTTGCTCACGGGCCCTACTGCGCCCACAGGGGAATTTTCAGCGAGTACATTGGGCGAGTCCTCAACGCGCTGCAAAGGCTGAGGTGTTTCCCTGGTGAGTGAGCCCACCTTCCCCGGGGGTGGACTCATCCCGCTGGGAGGTGGCTCACTTTTTGCATTTGGCATATTAGCACTTGACTTTGGCTGCGCTTCTTTGCTCGTAGTGGACTGTTTTGACGAAGGAACAGGCGCGCCTCCATTCCCTTTCCCAGAGCCGCCAAGGCTAGGCTTTGAGACGCCCAGCTTCGCTGAAGAAGAGCCTTCCATTTGCTGCTCTGGAGAAGGTTGTTTTGTTGGCGGTGAACGCTTCTGGTCTTGGGGAGGCCTTTCTGGAAGACACCCTTGGGCCTCTTTCAGGAGAACCCCTGGACTCTTTTCTAGTGAGTATTCCGCTCGTTTTTCTGGAGAAGCGCCTTGAGATTTCTTTGGAAGGGGGCCTAGAGGCTTCTCTATGGGTACCCCTGAGCTCTTCTCTGAAGCCTTTTCTTGGGGTTTCTCTGGGGCGTCCCCCTGAGTCTTCACTGGTGGGCCTTTCGACGATGCCTTTAAGGCGCTTTCTGGGCATTTTTTTTGAGGAGCCCCTGGGAGTTTCTTTGGGGGACTTCCTGAATGCTTCTCTGAAGTTGCTTCTGAATGCTTCTCTTGTCCGCCCCCTGGATGCTCTTTGGGAATTCCCTGTGGAAGGCTTCCTGAGGGTCCGCTTGAATGGGTTTCTGGGGGTCCCGGTTCTTTCTTTGAAAGAGGCCCTGGATGCTTCTTCACAGGTGCCACTTGATTTTGCTCTGAAGACCCCTTTGCGGGTGCTTCTCGCACGGGCTGAGAAGAATGCGCCTTGCTATGCTCTGAGCTCCTCTGAGCTGAGCTTGCTTCACTCCCGCAGCCCCTTGGTGCTGTTGTGCAGCTCTGTGGAGGCTTCGAGTGCTTGCCCTCTGGTGAGGAAAGACCCGCAGTGGGCGGCTCCGCGGAATCCGCTTCGGTTGCTTTTGGAGGCGAAGGCGGAGCTTTGAGTGATCCCTCTCTGGGGCTTCTGGTGATACCAGCTCCTGGCGGGACGAGCTTCTCTCCTGTGGAACGCTCACAGGAATGCACATGCCATTCGCTTGCTGCTAATACTCCTTGAATAGCTAGTTCCATTGTCGCTACTTCTAGTAGTGCTGCTGACAAGCTCACGCAAGAAGTCTTTAAAGCATTTGGTTCTTACCTTTTGAAGGATGCGAGTGGCCCTGTTTTGCGCAATCTTTACTTGTGGCGTTATCTTTGGGGCCATTTTTGCGAATTGCGTTATCCACTCCCCTTGCTGCCATGTCGCTGCTGAGTTTGCTGCGGTGCACATAAACCACCGCTTTCGCAAGGGCGACATCGGCTGATTGAAGGACCTTCTGAACACTGTCCCGGCGTCTCCTTGAGCTGGGACTGCTGCCGGGACTGTACCCGATGGGAGAAGACCCCAGAGGTGAACTTCCTGAGCTGCTGCTGCTGCTGCCGTTGCTGCGACTACGGCTGCGCAGAAGCGCTTCCTGCAATTGAGCTACTCTCTGTTCCGCTGCTTGCAACATAGTCTGAAATGTCTGTACATCTTTCTTTCTTTCTTCCTCTTTCATCTCGGCCCGCAATTCAGCAGCAGCACACTTAACCTTCAAAGCCTCTGCTTCGCCCCGCAGGGCCTCCAACAGAGCCTGCTGCTCCCGCTGCTGCTTTTGGTGGTCCAGAAGCTGTTCTTGGTGTTTTTGGTGTTGCTGCTGTTGCTGCTTGTGCTGCTCTTGCTGCTGCTGTAACAGTAATTGCTGCTGCTGCTGTAGTGCCTCCAGTTCCTGTACCCGACACCTTGACTCTTTCACAAGATGCTCCAATGCGTCTGACTGACCTTTCAGCGCAACTACCTGAGCCTGAGACTCAGCAAGCTCCTGCAGCAATTGTTGCTGTTGCTGCTGCTGCTGCTGCTGTTGCTGCTGCTGCTGCTGTTGGGATGAATGCACTAAAGCTGCCAGATCGGCCTCCAGCCGGTGCTTGTCCTCCTCGAGGGCAGCTAAACGGCGCTGTGCCTGATGGTGAGACAAATGAAAAGGCGAAAAAACAAAAAACGAAATGCCCTGGCAACGAAGCATGCAATACCACAGCGTGAGTGGCAGCAACATAACCAAGCAGAAATCCATATATGTCAAGCTGAGGCAGGTGCACAGAGCACGTGCCCACAGAAAATATGGGAGTTGCAAGAGACTCTTCATGAAAGGTGGCGAGGAAGAAGAGGCTCTGATTGATACCATGGTTAAAAACCCACTGCCTCTGCTTCCTTTTGGTGCGCATGGCAAGCAGCAACGGCACGCTGGAGTTTCTCCTCGTTGCTGTTGCAGCTACTGCATCTCTCCTCCAGCAGCGCCCTCCACAGTCTGCCCTTCTCCCCCGCCAGTCTCTTCTGCGCTCGGATAGATTCATTTAGCTGAAACTCACACAACACTCTGGCATTCAAATAACCTGGCAACATACTTCCGATGCTGGCTAGACGGCCAGAGCCCACTGACAACAGCCATTCAAAGCAGTTGCCGCTGCTGGGGTTGGCAGCAGCAGTAGGTACACAAGCAGCAGCAGCGTAGCAAAACACAAAACGTTCCATTTTCCGCAGCGGTGTCGCTGCTGGAATTTCCAGAGAGGCCTAACGAAGAAGCCAAGCTGCTTCTACTGAAGCAGGAGAGCTGGCTGGCATGTACTGCGCGCCTGGCCTCTGACGGTCTTGAGTGGCTTCTAGCAAGAGCGCTGCCGCGGAGAAATGTGTATTTTACGTTCCCCCGATGCCCTTTCTGCTGGTGCAAGTGCTGCCTTCGTTGCTGCGGCCTCTGCTCTAAACTTGAAGCCCGCCCATTCAAAATCTAAAGCACCGTTAACTCGCAGCTGCACCCAGCTGTGGAGTGTTCAATACCTTCTGTACCAGGCTCACAGACTCTGCCTGGGCCTGAAGAAGCTGCCTTTCTTTGTCAGTTCCGGGCCGCCAGGGGCACGGCACAACCTCCATGAGTTTGGTGGTTTGCTGCATGCGCAGAAACGCCGAACTATGAGTCCCTTACGCAAGAATAAAAGGTTTGTCCATACGCAACGGCACAGCTATGTCATAACCTGCCCAAAAGGAGGGTGCACGCGGGGACTCGTGAGGGCGCCAGCGAGAAACGTAAACAAGAGGAAATTAGCCATACGACCCCAGGATGGGTCTGTGGTTAGTGGTATCTTGAGGGCCCTCGCTCACCTGTAAGGCACTATATTCCAGCTGCAGTCTTGCCAGCTGCATGTACGCATGGTCCCCACACACGCAGCAAAGTGTCAAGTTCAAGCCAGACTCTTTGTTCTAGAGTCCTACGGGAGGTAAGCCATGGTGGAGGAAAAAGTCCCGCAACTCGAAGAGGCCTTTACCTGAGTACTCAAGGGAACGGGTTGTCAGGGAACAGATTTGCATGCATACCTCCTTGCTGTTCGAGCAAGCCCAGTCTAGCCTCCCCATGTTGGCCAGGCGCTGGGGAGCCAGTGGACCCAAAACCCCGGACCTTCGACTCCCAGTCTTCGCATGAGGGCTGTGGCTAGAGCATCGCTGCACAGCTCGGGCGACCTGTCAGCCTTGAGCGGCCAGAAGCTAAAAGGAGCGAAGGCGCCACCCGGCTAGCTAATGTGGGAGGTCTCGACAGGGGGCCCCCTTGTTGCCCTGGGGGCCCCCCGTAATTCGTTCCTTCTGCGGGCTATAAATCCTCTGTGGACACTTAGAGACTCAAAGGTGAGTCCTTTATACTGAGACAAAGTCATCTAAGGCCAGCCAAAAGACGTCCAGGCCAGCTACCCTGCGGTCTCGGGCGCAGCAGCACCAGCAGCAGCAATGGCAACAGTGGGGTGATGATCGCGCAAGCCGAAATCTGCATATGGTGTGTTTCCAGCTCTTAATTATGTTGGTAAGAAACTAGGAGAGGAAAGGTGACGAAATTCGTACGAGAGTGCTGCTGCCAAATGCATCATCAGCTGTCCCAGCGCTGCTGCTGCAGCGGCTACTGCTGCTGCTGCTGCTGCAAAAGCAACTGCAGCAGCAACGAGGACAGCTGCGTTAAGTTGTTACTAGTAATGCTTGATTGAGCTCGCAGCACATTTTTTTTTAACTTTAGCTACTTCGCCTTGACCTTTTAGTACGTTACAGACTAGACGGTATGCTGGGGGGCCCCGTGCCGCTCCAAGGTCCCCCCCGTAGCCACAGCACGCCCCCGCGTTGGGGCTGCTGCTGTGCTTCCTGTACTTTAGGTTTAGCCTTTAGGGCTTAGGGTTTATGTCTCTGGCTTTTTAGAATAAAAGAGGAGGCTGTTTTTCTCCTTTTACACAGGACGGGCACCCTTTGTCTGGCGCACCAACGCCTCATTTCCGGCTGCTGCTGCTGCTGGTGCTGTTCTGGGGACATTAGGTGCGAAAGGTCTCCGCGGAAGGCCATTCTAACAGTTTGAATACTCCACAGTCTAAGATTCAGGTCTTAGAGATGACAATGGGCCTTTCAGAAGGGATATCACCGAGTCCCGCCCCCCCCTTGCCCGTGGGGCCCCCCAGTGGGGCGCCGATGGATGAGGAGGGTCAGCCAGGGCCCTCGGGAGGCCCTCCACGGACACCCCGTGATGAGGACACATGCAGCGAGGCCAGCTCAATGTCAACAGACGAGTTGATGTCTCCTGCTGAGAAGCTGCAAGCGGCCATAAATCTTAAGGACGAAGGCAATGCTCTGTTCAAGGAAGGCCAATATGAGCAAGCTTTGGAGAGGTACAAGGTCAGGATAGGCCCACACTGCTGCGGCTGCAGCAATAACCCATGCTTTCGCTGCCGCAACTGCTGGTTTTCCACTCTAGACGCGACCAGCCTTAGTTTGGGTCTAGGGAAGGAGACAGGCATTTGTTGGCTTGAGATATCAGCGCAGGCAGAGACAGGGGCGAATTGCAGAACATCACTATATGTATAAGGAACACAAAACAGGTGCCGTGTGTGCCGCCGGTGCAATGGGCATTGCTGCTGCAGGCAGGAGTGAAGCACGTGAAGGGTTCGCAGGATTCTGACGCCATTGCGGTGTCTGTACAGCTCAGCAGCAACAGCTGCATGTGTTGTTTGAAACTTGAACGATGGCAGCAGGCGATAACGGCGGCTAACCAGGTCCTTGCCACGGAGCCGAAGAACCCGAAGGTGAGGTGGAACTTGAGAGATGTGGTAGCAAACAGTCATGAAACCAAGCAGATGAGACCGAAGAGCCTTGGCTTGTTTAAGCTCAGTAGCGTATGGCTCTGACCTGGTTGCCAGTGACGCATACCTCACCCCCACGGGCTTTGGCTGTCCACTGGGGTTGAGATGGCTGTTGGGTGCTCGACCTCATGTGATGGCTGCAGGCGCTGTACAGGCGAGCTGTGGCCAAGAGCAACTTGGGGGAACTCAGCGACGCCAAAGACGATCTGATGGCAGTGAGTTTGAATGGAAGAAGCTACAGTGTCGACCCTTCCAACAGGATCAGGGGAAGTGGCAACAACAGAGTAGCGACGACGGCGGAAGCAGCGGCGACTGTATGTGTCTGTTCAGGTAATTGCCATTGACAAGGCGAATGCCGAGGCAAGAAAGGAACTGCAGAAAATCAGAGAAAAAATCCAGGCAGCAAAGGCAGAAGACAAGAAGGTACAGACCGGCGCAGTGCATGCGTACACTAGCGGGCTTGAGACAGTCCCGTCAGTTCACGTGGCTGCGCTACCTGCAATTGAGTGCGCACGATGAGCTCTTTTTTTGAATGTGCAGTGATGTTCGTCAGTTCAGAGTCCATGGGCTTGCGCTTTTCACTGCGTTTTTGGCGCTGCTGCTGCTATAGGCTTACAGCGGGTTGTTCAGCCGGGCTAGCGGACTGTATGACGACCGCGAGGAGGCGAGAGAGAGGAGGAAGAAAGAAGAAGAAGCAGAGAGGGCCAGGAAGAGAGCAGAGTGGGAGAAGGACATGGCGGCAAGAAAAGGCATGCATTGCTTGCTGCTTTAACTGATGCTTCTGCTGCTGTCCCCTGCTTGGCGAGGCCGACTGCAGCATATGTGGCCAGCGGTGGATTTGCAATCAACTACTCGCTGGGTTGCTCTCCTCGCTTCCTTTTGTTTATCTTTCCACATTCTTCTGCACCTGTCCTTATTTCTAGAACGTTCATGTCTTTGTGCATGCTTTCCCGTGTAGAGTACACGGGAAAGTATACACATATTTTCTGGCGTTTTTTGCCACATGCAACTTTTTGTGGATTGAGCCTGCCCCGCTCTGCGATTGCGTCATTCGTTCGTCTTCGATCGTTTTTGAGTAACTGTTTGTCCGTGCTGCTTGTGCTTGTCTCACGTCAAATGTGTGCACCTCATTTTTGCCCAATAGTTTCCATGTGTTCTTCAGCTTTTCAAGTTTATGCTTTGGGCTTTTTCTACAGAGAAGGGCGAGCAGGAGGAGGAGTTTGAGACCTGGCTGGAGAAAAAGAAGGAAGCGGAAGAGAAGGAAAGGGAGGAGAAACAGAAGCAGCAGGCCAGTGAGTACCTGCATCTAGTCGGCGTCAGCCTGACGTGCCGGTCCGCATTGTTGTTTTGCATGAACAGGGCCAAGAGTCTGCTTCTTTTCACCCATTTTTTCGTACAGGGCCACCGCTGTGTCTGCATTACTTTGAGTCTGCTTATCTGTTCCTGCCATGCAACTTTTTGTGGATTGAGCCTGCCCCGCTCTGCGATTGCGTCATTCGTTCGTCTTCGATCGTTTTTGAGTAACCGCGTTCGTATATTTATTTGCGTGCTCTTTTAGAGGGGTCCAAACGCTGCTTGTTTTGGTGTGCTATGGCCGCGGCTGCTCTTACTGCTCTTTTGTTTAGATGCATACTCCTTTTGAGGTTCAGACGCTGCTTGTGCTGGCGTGCTGTGGCCGCGGCTGCCCTTACTGCTGCACAGCGGCTGCTACTGCCCATTTGTGTCACTGCTACTTCAGAGCTAAACACCCCCGAGGGCGGATTGCAGCGACGGAAGAACAAAAGCGATTCCTCAAGCAGCAGCAGCAGCAGCAGCAGTGTGATGGAGCTGGATGAGGAGGATGCAGCAATTGTACAGGAGACGAAAAAAATGGGATATTGCTACTTCCGCCGCGATTTAACGGAAGAAGAGAAGAGACTTAACGCTCAGAACAAACCAACCAAAATAGCTTCTCCAACGCCTTCCCCTCAGTCAGCTGGAGCAGCCGGCGGCGAGCCTGAAAAGGTACTCTACCTGCACAAATTTGAATCAGATCGTAGTCTGTCATTAACTTCCAAAGGAGGAAGCTTTTAGATAGCTGTTTTTCAAGAAGATAGACATTCGCGAACCAGTGCAAACGCTTTGGCTGCTTTTTGTTATAGCGGCACGGAGGGAGTGTCTATTTTTTATTGTTGAGTTAGCAAGGCATGAGGATTTAGGGTTGAGTCTGTGAGGTCCGGCTGTTTGGTTACAGTAAGTTGAGAGGTATAACAGATAAACCAGGGATGTGTGGAAAGGCATGCAGGGACCAACGCCATGATTGCTTCATACATACCCCGTCACACGTGGTGATGTGCTGTTGGTGCAGTCTCCAGAAGGAAAGAGCATTTCGCAGTGGAACGCAAAGGGGACCACCTACGAAGAGAAGGGTAAGGCATATGCTGCTGCTGTTGCTGCGTTGGGTGATGAAGGACAGTTGGCCGCGTTCGTTCTTTACACTCCACCAGTAAACCAGGTGCCAGGGTATTTGCTGCTGCAGTTACACAGCAGTTGCACTGCTGTTTTGTGTCTTCATACATTTCAGACGTTAGTCCGTGGGCACGAACACGATTTGCAGAAAGACTTCAGGAGGCATCTGCTGAATGCGGTGGTTCGAGCATTGCGTCTCCCGAGGCACTTATTGAGGTGAGTTCAAAACGCAGAGTACGGAGTTTAGATCTCACTGCGCTGGGCTCGCGGTCGATTCGGATGATCGTATGCAGAGATGAAATGAAAACTTAAGCGTGAGACCTAAACTTTGGGACAGAGAGGGCTACGGATTGGTCGCTGTTCAGCTATGTGGATTGTTGACAAGAGCGATGGCTTGTGTCCTTCGCAGGTTTGTCGGAAGGCTACAGAGGCGATCAAGGACGGCGGGCTGAAGGACGAGACAGCGATGAAGGAACTTTTCAAGGGGTGTCTCTCTACAAAAGTCGAGGTCTGGCATTTTGCTGCTGCTGCTGCACACCCCTGTTTGCCGCTGCCCAGGGCTTTTGGGCTTGCTGCTGCTTCTACAAGGTTTCTCGTCTCTTTTCTTTCGCGTGGTGCTGTTTTCACCTCCGTTTTATTCACTCCTGAACATGCTGTTTGCTGTATCTGGCGGAGAGCTGCGTGCTGCTCGCAACGCCGTAAACACGTTGGCCATTGGGGTATTTTTGCAACTCAGACGACTTCAGTGGGGGAAGTCTCCGGCGATGCGCACTTGGCAGTTGTAAGGGGCAGCAGAAGAGTTTTCTTTGACATGAAATGCAGCGTGAAATTCAACATCAGCTGCAGCAGTGGGGGCGCACTAGGGCTGCCACCAGAGAGCAGCGCCTTGAGCGAGTCACTAGGCAGCTACGAGTCAAAGGGTAAGACAACGACTTTAAGCAGCAGCACCGTTGTGGCTACTGCGTCTTTTGCAGTGTGTATCGAAACAGCAGTGCGACAAGATAGGAGGGTACATTCGAGAACTGCTTTAGTAGCGGACGGCTGCCGTAGTTGCTGTGCTGCGCTGGACCATTAGCTTGACCCTGTGGATCGTCTTCTCAGTTCATCTGATTTTAGTTTCTTGCCTTCATTCTTGTTGGAGATTATCCTTATGTTTTTGCGTCGACCGCTCTGCTTACTCTTCCCCCGTGCAGATGTGCATCTCTCCGGATTGTGAACATGTGTATGTGTCACTGTAATCCTGTATCTTTTTCCTCAGGGACTTTGACTTTGCCCGATGTTAGCAGTGCGGACGGTAGTGGCATGTCTTGGCTACAGGGCAGTTCCGTGTCTTTGAACAAAGCCCCTTCACCCCTATTCAAGCCGGGTATGCTTCCGTACCCTTCAGATCCCCTCACCAGCCTACATTTGGCCCTTCCAGCTAGATGACTGGCAGGAACTATGTTGCCGGTGCGCCACAGCAGACCATGTTAACTTTTTTTCTCCCGTTGCTGCTGTTGCTGCTGATCGTGCAGTGGTTGATGAGGCATTGCAGAAGTACAAGGAATCTATCGCCGAGAAGATCCAAGCATTCCTTGACGACTGCAAAGCGCTGCCGTGATGGATGCAGATGGCGGCGGCCAGCACCTTCATTGTCTAGGTGGCCAGCTACCGACTGGCTGGTTAGCCAGCTCATTCGCCAGGTGCCGAACTTGTCGGCTATCCAGTCTACTTAGGGTCGGCAGTCGCATCTTGCGGGTTAACGAGCTGGTCTCGCGGGCCAGCTAACTGACCTACAGAATAGTCTGCTAGTTGACCGGCATATCAGCAGGAGAGCTAGCTAGTTGATGTCAGTTTAGCTGCGCACGAACACAGATTGGCCATTAGCTAGTCGGCGTACATGCAGCTCCCGTCAGCACAGTGTTTGCTGGCTCCGTTCAACAGTCGCAGAGATAGCTTTGTGAATACTGCACTGCGCAGCTGTCTCCAAAAGAGCAGCAAGGCACAGCCACTGCCAGAGCACTAGCAGAAGCAGCAGTTACAGATGCTGCGTCTGCTGCTGATGTGTTGGGACAGAGGCGAAACAGAAACCTGTAGGGCCGCGAATGCATTTGGCAGCAGGGTTGCGGCTGCCGCTGGCACAAACAGAAAAAGCAACATCTATAGGCAACAGTGGACGCTGTAGATTTGTGTTCTCAGTTGCGGGAGTTGGAGGTTGTCAGCAGCATCTGGTGTTGCAGCGTCCGGGTGTAGAGACAGGATACGGAATTAGAATGTTGTGTAGGAGGGCTGCGCAGACGAAGACGTGAGTACGGTGAGCAGTAGGGAGCTTCTCGCTAGACCTCAGGCATAGTTGAGCATAGCAACTCTTCCAGGATTTTGAAGTCCTGCGCGCATGAACAGGTTGGCAAGCTGTGGGGTCGCAATATGTCTTGGAGAAGTATCCAGACGAGCACTTGGAGAGTGTCAGCAGCAGCAGTTGGATTGATATGTGTAGTACTTTTCGTCTTTAACGGCAGTCATTGCCTTTCATCAAACAAATGCTGGCGGAAGCTCTAGCGTCACAACCTTTGTCTCCACGGCGGAGGAAGTGCATTTGGCTGGTTCCCAGCCTGGAAGTGCATTTGGCTGGCTCCCAGCCTGCAGACAAACAAGAGAGCAAGAGTTCTCTTCGACCCGCAAATTGTCACTGCCTTTCACCTGAAGGATTTCCAGCTGCTGGCTCTAGAGGCCGGAAGAAGCGGATTCAACATTTTAGATCTGGTAACACCGCTTCAGTGTGTCCACGGTGGGAATCTAACGCAGCATCAACTGAGGATATGCAAATGGCAGTGCTCAGACACCAAAATCATAGGAGGCCTGACATTTTTTGTTGCAGCAACGTTGCAGAAGCATGAATGAAGAGTGCTCCGAGGTAGTGTTCCAACCGCCAAACAATCAATTGGTAGCTCCATGAAGAGGAATTTGGGAGTAAGAAATGTCCATCCTATGTGAGGGATTTTTATTCTACCTTATCCTAAACTCCACTCATATCTACGTGCAGAGTGCCATACCTACGCATAATTGTTTGTGCTGGTCGAAAATGTACTACGGGGACTGGCTCCCACTTTCGACTCCCGCTGGCGGAGACTATCCTGGCTGTGCTCACGTCAAGGCGAGGTTACAAAAAGGCCTAGCAACGCTTAACTGGAAGTGCACTGACGAGCTGAAAGGCACAGGCTACACCATGAGGCCCGTGCCTCCTGCGCACAAGGCGCTTGATGGGGAGCGCACACGCCGTGCTATATGTGTACTGGCAGAAGAGTTATACCCTCTTCAGTTTCTTCTACTGGCCGTCCAAAACCATGGAGGAACTTTCGCCGTATACTGTTATTCGGTGGAACTTAGTTTTCACTGGCCCTTACGGCCACAGAAATAGCAAATTCCTGCTCACTTCAGCTAGCCAGATCGTTGGAGAAAACGTCTCGGAGTTCCTCTTTAGATTCGCCATAACAGGACTATTGTTTTTTGTAAGTGGAACATTGCAAATCTTGTGCCAAAAGAGGGGTAAGAAGCTCTAACAACCGCCATTAGACCAGTCAGCACACAAATACTATTGAGCACTGCAGTTCACGCGGTGTCCTGGTTTTCCTAGCTGCGACCTCTTCTGATCTGTTCTGATATGTGACTGTGAACATGAAAATCATTGCACTTGACTGAATACACTTCCATGTGTGTGGACCACAAATGATATGAAAGGCAAACAAGTTAGAACTCCGGGGTAGTTGTGCCAGCGTAGCTGAAGCAGTACCTGTAGCCGCCAAACAATGAGAAAACATGGGAAGGTGTGTACTAAACCTTCAGTTATACAGTTAGTTTCTCTTATGTGCCCGGAAAAAGAATTAACGGACGGTAAGCTTCGCCAAATGCAAGCAATGAACCGTTCACAGCCTCGATGACAATGCGTCACTGTGGCTGGTCTGCAGTTCCAGATAGGGACTTAAGCGAATTATGACCGTTTCGCGCTATTGCTTGAAGCCATTTTTTTCAAATAACGATAAGCATATGTAGAATTAACCACGGCTGAGGGGTTCGTGTTCTTTTGCTGCGTTGACTAGTCGATACGCACCAGCTGCTGCGGAGCCCGAGCCAAAAACCAAGCAGCAGCAACAAGAGCAGCAGCAGCAGCACGAAAAGCTCTACATGCAAAAGATCACATAAACACCGGCTGTCTGCTATATTTTTGAGGGTCGAGCCACACAGTAAGCCCAAAGAGGCCAAACTCTAGCTGGACCCCTCGTATGGCCTCAATTCGCTTCATTTCATCGAGAGGCGCAGAAAAACAGAGAAAGGGCAACAGAGGAATTCGGAGAAGAAGTATTTCTTACACGGACTACGACACTGTCTTCAACACATTCTCTTGAGAAAATCCGAGTAGTATCAGTATAATTTTCCTTCTTCGCGTAGCAACTTTAGGAGCATCAAACTCGCCAGCAAATACAGCAGCAACTGCTGGAAATACAGTGCCATCAACCTTTGGAGCAAATCCATCTACGCTGTTTCATACAGAAGGGCCAAAATACGCTACGGCAGTACATGCAGGGATCCTCCTTCCTCGTTTGAGCTCTTCTTTGAGTTTCTTTGGAGCAGCAAGAACAGAGCCAGCTGCTGCCGCAGCTGCCACTGCTGCTATCCCGCCTGTCGTCAGTGGGATTGTTGGTGTCCCTAGAACAGTGTCAGCCAGTCCACAGGCCCATAAGCTGTGCCGAAGATGTCAGCCAAAGATGCCCCCCCAACCCGCCAGCCATTGACCTCCAGGGCGTCAATGGTGGGAACTGGAGGAGATTTTAGCACTGTGGTTTTGGTAGATGTGGCTGGCAAGCCACTCATGAACCTTCACAGGGTTCCTCAGCACGTTACTGTGTCTGACGTCAAGCGGAAGATCTCGGAGCGACTGAAAGAAGTAGGGAGAAATCTACCAGCTGACCTAATGTGAGACAAACACAACACTCTAACGGCGAGTAGTTCAGGGCTTAAAGATGTCAGGGTCATATCTGCACAGTTTGGACTCAACAGTTGGACTGAAGGCATAAGGGTCTGCGCTGCAGGTTTAGGGCCGTTAAGTCCAGCCCTGTAAGAACAGCATCTGTGTTCCAGGGCTTTGCCTCACGAGCTTTGATGTTTGATCCAAAACAGCATAAGTTAGTGTTTAGTGTTTGTGAGCGTGTAAAGGATATTGAAGTACGGGGAGAACGCGGAGACGGAGATGGAAGAAGAGCGTCCTTTGACGTTTTATAACACAATGGGCTTATCCAAGGTCCAGGTTCAGATTTCAAAGCGGCACAAGTTCGATATCAATGTTGTTGTTGTTAAACGTGAGCAGCGAGACAGCAAGCGTTAGATCCCGGACAGTGCACTTTAGAAATGCACTGTTCGGGGATCTAAAACCAAATCCCTTCTTCGCTGTCATCTTCATGAAAGATGATCATGAAGTCAAGCGTAATTTAGTCTAAATCTGATGGCCTTCAAACACTTTCAAACTTTCCGCATAAGCTTCCGTCTGTATAACACTTCCAGTGGAGTTTTATTGTGATTTTACCGTGGCTTCCCGCTCTTCCTGTCTTTTTCTGCAGCTGAGGCGAAGTGCCTCTGCATCAAGAAAACAGCAAGGGAGGAACTTCCTTTTATGGTCCGAGTCCCCAGCACCTGCTACGTCAAGCAGCTCAGGGTAAACGCAAATAATGTTGCTGCAACTCAGACACATCCATTGCTGGCCTTCAGGTATTTGTAGGAGTTCCCGAAAGAGCTTGGAGTACCACTCATTTTGTGGGTAGAGAGGGACCCGGTGGGGGTACTAGCAGGACCTATGTGCATAACTCTGCTACGTCCCCGTAGGGTGTGGCACGTGAGGGGTGTTGCAGAGAAGGTATTAGGATCTACGTATTTTCTAGGCTTAGAGGTGCTCGTGTGTGGATCTGTGAGCTTCTGTGGTTAGATGGAAATCGCGCGGCGAATGAATTGCAACGTCGACCGTCATGAGTTGGAGCTCTTCTTCGACCCTGAGCTACAGGTACATGATGCTTGACTGCTTGCTTTCTGTCATGATTCACAAAAAAGTGCAGGTGAAAGTGGCAGCGCACCTTTACGTTCTGCTGAAATAGTTGAAACAGCCACTGTGTTCGTTGCAAAACTCGTGTGTTTGTTCGTGTGTTGCTTCAACAGGAGCATATAGTCATAGAAGGGACTTGCAGAGCCCGCGGAATAAACCACTTGGGAACAGTATACACAAAGTTTCCCCCTAACTTCGATATTGACCATTTGGCCCCACTGGAAGTACCGAGGGAGACAGTTGCAGACGAAGCAGCCAAGAAAGAGGAACAAGCCACGTCAGCAGCAGTAGAACAAAAGCCAGCGGAGGATATTCTCACCGATACCACAGAGGCAGAGGAAGACAAGGGAGCTCCGAAGTCTGCCATTCAACTTGACTTCGAGAAGGCAGCAGGGGTACGCAAGAAGGGTTATGTGGCTCGCGCATCCACTGCTGCTTCTGACGTTGGATGTGCTACTGCCTTTGTCGTTGTTGGCGCAGTCGCGGCTAATAGTGGGTTTTATGTTGTTTTGTTCTAGCCGTTGTTGCAGCAAATGCAGTATGCTCTATTTTTGTAATGATGTGGGAGGTCAAAGTGGCACAGGACGTCCCAGGTGTATCGATAGTGCACTGCAAAGCAGCATCAGCAGCAGTAAAAGCAGCTGCAGTTGCAACAGCAATGATAACCGCATGCCTTGGGGCCTCATTTCAAGGCTGCATCATTGCGTTGTATCTTAATTCATTAGCCGTAGGAGCTTAGGTGTGTTGCATCTATCAGTTGCGTTACCCTTGCTCTGCAGAAAAATTTGACTATGAGCAGCGCCCAGGCCGCAGACTTTGCTAGGAAACTGGTACGTTGAATGCTGCACACTGAACCCTTCGAGGTTACCTGTTTCCCAGTTACTTTTCCACCTCACTTGCTTGTTCTGTTTCCATTTTTATTTCTCCATATTATCCTTATCGTGGCATACTTTAGCCGTGTGTGCCTCAATGCCTCCCCTCCTCAGGGCTACAGTCCTTCTTCAAAGGACGCCGCCTCTCTGCCGACCCAAGTGGACTACAAAGCTTTCCAAACGTTTCTCACGGGCGCCCTTCATGCTGAAGACCTTGCTGAGGCTTTTCAGCAATTTTTTGCGCTTTTCGACACGCAGGTAACGACGTGTTTCACAGTGCAGGCGAAACTAGCTCTTCTGGATGCACGTTTGTGGGTATAGTCCGCTCAGCCGAGACCATGGGGTTTGCGGCTCACTGTGTGGGTTGTGATCCTTTTAGGGGTCAGGTGATTTGTCTGCAAAGCAACTCTGCAATATCGTGCAGATGTATGGAAATGAACCGCTGTCAAAGGATGAAGCTAAAAAGTTCACCGAGTGGGCTTGGGGATTAAGGGTTAGAATTTTGTGTTTGCTCACCGACCAAAATGCGAGCCGCATTTCGTGATGCCGCTATACATACAGCGCTGATGAGACAGAGATGAGCATATGAGTTTCCCGTTAGTATATCATTGGTGCAAGCCCTAGGTGTATAATATATGAACACGTCTGTGTTTTGGGGCCTGAGCTGGTCTATATTTTTTTTGGCTCGTTGAAAATTATTGGGGGTGGTCTGTTTGTGATTTTGTAGGATCGTGATGGGAAGTGAAGGAGTGCTCCCCATAAAAGTCATTGTGGACAGGTAGAGTTTGATAATATTGAAATAGGCCTGTCTCCTCCAGTCTGTATTACATTGTTTGTCTTCTATATCATTAGCAAAAGAGGGCTGAGTTCGTTTTTCATGTGAACATTTGTACAGGATCATGGAGGGCCAAATCTGATGGCCTTTGTTTTTCTCGGAATTCAGCGTATGCAAGCGGCCTGGAGACAGGCTCAATATTGGACACGAAAAACAGCAGAGCAGTCCTCATTTAGTGAAATTTTGGTTGGACGGTACAGACAGGGACACTGTCTTGTGAAAAGTACACAACAATGAGATAAAGGCATGCTCTTGTTAGACACCGCGCATGTTGATAGACAAATGCAAGGACGGGAAAATGAAACAGCAGAGGAAGCGCTGAATACAGACAACACAGCGTCCAGGCGAGGTTCGGCACTCACACAAACAGAGAATGTGTGAGGTCGAGGGGAAGACAAACAAGAGGCGAATGCACAACGCACGCCGACCACGTGGAATATAACTGCAAATTTGAGTGTCGAACCGCGCCTCTTTTGGGGTCAGGATACCGCAAGGCACTCGCAGCAAGGTGTGTCAAACGTGCCAGTCCTTCCTGTAAAATTAGGGGAATGTAAGAGACAGCCACTGATTGGTTGATACTGACCCTACGCGAAGGCGTGGACTGTCGCCCTCCAAGCAAATCGTTGTCTTGGCTGTGTCTTTTATCCACTGGCAGCTTCGCAGATCCAAGAGGGACGTAACTGTCTTTTTCTCAGTCTTTTTTCGGTGAAAGTGCCTAGCGTTCAGCGCTTAATTCCAGAGGCTTAAACATCAGGACAAACGATTTCTTTCGTATTCGCTGGTATCGTTTGGGTAGCCTGCTGCTGTAGTTCCTCGAGCTAACAAACGCATTCCTACAGGACAGCGCTGGTGGGAAAGTTTGCATGCGAGTGCTGAGGCTGCTTCTTGAAGGCCAATGCTTACCATGCATACATCTATCACGAGGGAAAACAGAGGGAGCAGATACCGCAAGCTACGCGTTGCTGCAGCAAAAATCAACGATGACACATGTTTCAAGCTAGTAGCTGCCTCTCCGAGTGAAGGTGGGACATAGTCTTATTAAGCAGCTTATCTAAAATTATGCAATTCTGCTTGTTAGTGGTGAGTCCAGTTTTTGTGGTTTACCGGTACGTGTTTTGGCCGCACTTTCACCTTTTACTCGTGCAAGTGGCAGACGTATCTTGGAACTCCTCGACTCACCACGTGGCTAGAAGTGAGAGCCAAGAAGAGGGATGCAGCATCGCCTGTGTTTTTAGTGATCATGCCGCCACAATACTGCTTGCGTTTGGGTCGGCGCTAAAACGCGAATGCAGATGGCAGGATGTCTGCTCATGCCTTGACAAGGAATCCTTTCTCAAAAATGCCAACTGTCGAAGTTCAGCAGTTCTGGAACCCGCTCGTGCCGTCTTTTCTACTGAAAGTGAAAACTAGGAACTGGTAATACAAACGTTCAGACCTGCAGTCATTGTCTTCTTGGGTACGGCACAGAGCACCCTGCGTGCCAGTACGATATGAGAGCTCACCTAGGATTTTTCTAGAGGCGCAATTACAGCTTTTTCATATCAACCTGTTTCAAATCAGGCTAGTACCGGCGAATTACAATAACGAAGTTCTGGTGCCAATGCGGTAACGCCGACCCGAAGCCTTGGACTGTCGTCCAAGGCTTTGAGTCGGCTTGCTGTAAACCTCAGTGACGACTGCTCTAAGTTCCCGCATGCCCCAGAAAAAATACGGCTGCATAGAGGGCACTGTTAAAAGTTGTAAGTGGCATTTTTACATACAGAGCACTTCAGATGATATGATGTCTGGAGGCATATTCTTAGATCAGCACTACCAGTCAAGTGAAAGCTGCAAAAAACCAACTGAATAGTTGGTGGGCGTTCAAATTGTCTTTCAATGTCAATAGAAAAGCTTCACTGGCTGTATGCCGTTTCACGCATACATTTACTAGCCACTGCGAGAAAAGCACCTGGCCAATTCGCAACGAAGGAACGGCACGTGAAAGATCTCTGCTATTTCTGGGAGCTACAGCTAACGCCAAGAAACTCTCTGCATGTGCCGCCTTTCCACAAGATTCAAAGTGCCGAAGTGCGATATTTCAGAGTATGCTCCGCCGATGCAAATGCAGCAATACAGGAGAAGCAAGCCAAGATTTATCCTGTTGTGTGCGCAGCTGCCAACACTATGAAGCACCTCGAATCCAATTTCGCCTTGCGCGGCTCAACGTTAAATAACTGCGGAAGCGTATTAAGTCATTGTCCTTTAGCGTGCCGACAGCGAAGGGTAGGCAGAATTCAGGGATGCACTGATAGCGTTGATCCACTTCAAATACTGATAGACAATAGCTTCGCCCACTCCATTTCTACAAGCAACTTACTGAGACACCTCTTCTATACAAGGTCGCCATTGGCTGCTGTAGTGGATCGTAGGGCATAGAAATGCCCAAACACTTCTGTTGCTGTGTATCCAAACTAGTTTTGTTATTTACTGCAACAGCGATAACTTTGGATTTAGCTTGTTTGGTTTGCCGAAACCTCCCCAGTTAACAACAGGAACTGCGGGCTCATACTATACGCCTATAGTGTATTCGCTTGCAACTACCACAAGCGCTCTTTGCATCTGAAAAAAAGCAAGTGCTGTCGAAGTGCCTTGAAACTACCGTTAAGTGCTGTCGAAGTGGCTTGAAACTACCGTAAGTGCTCTCTGCATCAGAAAAAAAGGATGCAGCTGTGTCGAAGTGGCGAGCACTCCTTAATAAAAGTTTTGTGCCGCACAGATCGTGGGTGCAGCAGGAAGTGCCTGAGCAGCACACCACCTTCAACGAGCAAGAGCAATACTGACGACGCATGCTTCGCTGAATCATCAAGCTACACAGCTGCGGCAGAAACCTTTAGTATCAAGGCGAATTCAAATGAAAATAAATCTGACCTTGTCTATATTAACCCAATACCTAAAAAGAAAGACAGTGCAGACGGCCAAAAGCTCGCCGGTAAACAACGAGCGGGGACACACGAGGAGAATAGCGAAGAACAATTGCAGAATGAAAGATGCGAAAAATTGTGAATTTTTCTACTTTTCTCTTGTCCACGCCGTCCCCTTTAAGCCCTGCTTGTCTGAAAGCTGTTACTTCTACAGGGGACGCCAAGGAAAAGATAGATGCTTCGAAAGGACGCTCAATCCACGACGTCCCATTTGGTAAAGCCACAGAAACAAAGTAGAACTGTGGAGATTGGGAAAACCTGACGTCGACCAAACACACATCCGGACCTTACACGATGACCCACACAAGACGGGTACTGATGCTACAAGTAAAAATTCGCCGCGCAGTTGCTGTTGCGGCTGTTGTTGCGCCTGTGACAGCTGACGATTGTGTTGCTGTCGCTGCTGTTGCTGCCGCTGCCGTCCATACAGCTGTTGTTGCTAGTGCGGCTGCTGATGCTGCGGCTGCTGTTGCGAGTGTCCCTATGGATGCAAGTGCGACTGCTGCGCCTGCGGCTGCTGCTGCGGCTGCGGCTGCTGCTGCGGTTGCGGCTGCTGCTGCTGCTGCGGCTGCTGCTGCGGCTGCTCTGAGAATGGCCTCTACAGAGGAGATTGCACGGCATATGTCTTTTCTGCTGGCTCTCAGCAGAAGCGAAAACTCAACATGCCAAGACTCACTTGACGCCGAGTCCCCACATCACAAATGCTGCTGCTGCTGTTTGAGTGTGACAATCTTCATCGAGACGCTGCCTTTGCTGCTGTTGCTAGTTCATGAGACATTGCTCCTAGTACCCGCTGCCGCCACAGCTGCGGCTGCGGCGGCTGTCTCTGCTGGCTACCTGAATTGCGTCTTGTAACGATCAACAGAAGCAAACGTTTTCCTTCCCACCCACCTCAGGGCCTGTGTCGGGTCCGTTGGAACAGGGATCTAAAGCTTTGGCCTTGCTGTCTTTCTTTCCGGATGCAAGATGTATTGGATGTAAAGTTTGTACGACTCAGATACGTCCTGTTGGTTGAGGCTGTCCAGTTTTGTGGAGTCGAACAACGCGCGATATACGTCCCCGTCGTACCTATGAACGCTCACAAGCGCTTGTCTCTGCAATTTTTACCCCGTGTCACAAAATCGGATCAAATTCACCTAAAGAGTAGCAGATTCAAACACTAGGTCCCATGTCACAAACTCTAAATTATTGGTGTCAAATCACAAGACCACATGCCTTGAGCTGCAGACAGTAGTACGAGTTAAGCTGTTAACCACTTAGGCGCTATGTGGTTCTTGTACCGGCCAAGAGCTGAGTTCAGGAAGTTGTCGCTATGCCCGAACGAGTCCGCCACGAGAACTGCAGTTTTTCTGGCCTCAGCGCATGCATCTGCCAGCGTTTCCTTGATGAGTGTATGAGATTCGACATCGGCAGCCTTAGCTGTCAGAAACTCGGCGAGGTGGTCGTCCAGCCATGCCAGTGCTAAAGAGCGGAAGAGGCACTCTAGAACTCGTTGTACAGGTTGTTGTCCTTCTCGTTGCAGCTGTTCGAGGGAGGAGAGGCAGTTTCGCACAACGAGTAGCTGTGCATGGGCCACGGTCATTTTCGTCAAGTCCACCTTTATGGCTTCGAACGCAGATGCAGAAGAGGGGCCTCCTAAGCTTGAAAAGCGCTGCGCTGTCATGTACACCAAGACGCAGGCTCTGAGCAGCCAGACAGACAGTAGACGACGGTCGGGAGAATTAAGGGGATTCAAAAATAGGCCTGATGAAAAGCCTTAAGGGAAACAAGTTCAAGGCGTAGAAGTTCTCTAAAGAGTCAACTAGCAATGAACAGTGAGCTACAAGCGCGTGGGAAGGTATAAAGATGGAAGTACAAAGTGAAATTGGGCACGTTTAAGCCAAGCTATGCCATAATAGACAGAGACAGAAGCCAACCCAGTGATAGAAGCAGGAATGCCAAAAGCTGCAAAATGCAGCAACCGCAAGCATATCAGAAACAGCGGAAACGACGATAATGACATGAATGAATGCAGCATCAACTGAAAGAATATCAGCAGTGGCCTGCTTCTCAGCAGGAGAGCAATACTAGCAGCAAAACCAAAAGCAGCAACAACAAACGCAGTAGCGTTACCACAAGCAGCAGCGACTTGGCGACCATACCGTTTTTCAAATGCTTTGATCATCCAATTGAAAGACAAGAGGTCTTCTTTGGTTACTACAGCGACTTCAGAGACGCTATCGAAGTCAAACGTGTATAGGTGCCGGACAGAAGAGGTCAGCGCCCCAGAGGGGATATTTCCTGCCATTCTGTTTCCCACAACTTTCAGTAGCAACCGTCCCGCTTGCAAAGACAAAATGACGAAATCGCCCTGCGTAAATGCGAATTGCAGTACAGAACATGGGCGCGGAAGTCTAACAAACGCAAGCAAGGTGCTTGCTATCATTTAATGGTGATGTTGCTTCTGCGGAGTCTACCATCGATTCTGCTGTTGCTGCTGCTTGTGACAATTTTAGGTGCTTTGCATCCTTGCATGTGATGAACATTTTATTCGTTATTTTTGTCACCTCGTATGTGACTTGAGGAAGGTAGCTGACGAGATGCAGGGAAACTCCAGAGGCCTGGAGGTATCCATGCCCACCGCAGGCTCTTCTGCATTGTTCAATACCCTCAGCTGCTGCCAGCGTCATGTACGCCTTTAAACAGCTCGTCACCAGGTGCACCTCCTCGAGCTTATCGAACACGTCCCTGTCCGCTTCAGCCTTAGAAAGAACAAAGTTCAAATTAATTTCTGCCACCTTTGATTCAATTGGGAGGCGTGTACTGAACAGTGTGCTTCAGAAATTCACAAGGAACGGGCGTGCTTGTAACGAGGACAGTAACCTGCAGATTCTAAGGTATTTCGGTGAATTTCAGGTATTCAGTTCCAAGAACGGACCTTAAATGCCTGGTAGAGTTCATCTGTCCATTGTCCAGTCTGTATGAAAGCAATGGACATCCCCAAAAGGGGGAGCAATGTCCGTTGGGTGGTGCTGTAATTTAGTACCTGCTGTTCCGCACCATCTACATCTCCCGGAGACGCAAACTGTCTCCTCACAGCTGAGTAGCTGCAAGAGCAGCGCAAACGAACACTATGAGCGCCCTCTTCTTCAGTCCGCACAGCCCAGAAAACAATACCACAAAGGCGGAAGCCGCATGCGTGAAACTCAACAGTGGAGGATAAATATAACAGTTTAACTGGGAATGACTCCTCGGAGCAGTGAGCAGCAGTAGTGGCACCGGCAGCTGCAGGAGGACTGTAGTTTCTCACCGTATTGCGACAACGATGCTGCGCGAAAGATGCGCGCCTGCCGAACGTATGATCTGTTTTCGGGTGAAGGTAAGTGTACTATAGAGGAGCTTCCTGCTGCGAGTAGTCCTGTAGGTGCCGTCTCGATCCACCTCGCAGAACCTCATAAGCAGATTCTTACGAGGTATGCGCACGTTTTTTAAGTGCAAACTTCCGTTGTCCACTCCCTGGTACCCTATCTTTTGGCCGATATGCAGCAGAGTTACACCGGGCAACGACTTATGGTCATTAAGGTCCCGCACCTAGGCGAACAGCACCACACCCCAACCAAAGTGGTCATTGCCCATACACGCGAATTAAAAAAGAAGGCGCATAGCCTAAGAAGCCATTGTGCCTTTGCGGGGACCTTGTGTGGCCGCAAGCATTTACTTTTTTCTACTTCCCAAATAGCCCTGCGTAAGGAGACAATTTTCGTGCTCTTTGACTGCCTCTGATGGCCCTTTACGGCTCCTGTTTGTGGCATTTGCGGAAACGAACATGAAGCTCTCTGTAAAAGTTCTGTTGAGGCTATTTGTAGAATTGTTCCACTGGTGCAGATGTGTGAGCTTACCTGCAAAATAAAGGGATGGACACCCCAGTCTTTGCCCTTAATTTTGAGCCTGGCCATGAGAATGCAATGGGTGCAAGATTTAGCGAGGCCGCCAACCCACCATTTTCTAGCTGTAAGGGAAGGCGTGTTGAGGACAAATTCGTCGGTTTCCTCGTCGAAGACAGCCTCCGTCTCCAGCCTACTCACGTTAGACCCGTGACTCAGCTCCGTCTGTGCGTACGTGCCCAGTATGCGGAAGTCCCGGGCCAGAGGCATCCAATGCTTCGCCTGTGTATGTCAGGCAAACAGACAAAGCAAAGAACTAAAGAAGCTCCGATAAGTGCTGGTTGATGTGTCGGGTGATAAACTGATAGCGACAAAAGCAGAGAAGGGGAAGAAGGCGCAAACAGCATCCGCTGTTAATGGCATGCAGAGGCACACTAGCAAGCAAACAGTCATAAAAAGGAACACGCATCGAAACAGGGAAAGAATAAGCAACGAAGACAACAGTGGAGTTAGAAGATGTGGAAAGACAAACACACACACGCACAGCGAGCACACCACAAAAGCGCAGACACCACAATAACACAAACCGCAGGGAAACTTGAAGACATGTATTAGCTCCACTTTCAGTTCGACGTTCGGTTTATTTCGTGTGAGCAACAAGTGAACACTCCTTCGGAAAACAAGTATATTGACACGTGCAGAGTTCTGCGCAGTAAAATCCATCCACGCCTGCATTCAACGGAAGCATGCAATCTACGGCATGTACACGCGCAGTTTCACTTTTGCATATGGTTAGTTTTTCTGCAAACGTTCAAATACATCAATGTTTGTATGTGTTTGCATTTGCTAAATACCTGTTCCTCATTGCACATTGCCTCGAGGGTGCACATAAACATGGTTAGGTGCAGCAAAAGGAACATTTCTTCTCCCACCATCACTTGCAATGCTCCCACAAGCTCTGGGTCGTCCAAGAGATTGTGCTTGCGAGCTAAATGGGCCAATTCCTCGGCTATTCGACAGGCAAGGATGTACCTGAAGTGCACCCACCCACACACAAGAGCACACGTAAAAGGCGATGAACCGTGAAAAACCAAGACCTCATTATTCTGTAGGCCATTGCACAGACAGTAGTTTTATAGAAAAGTGCACAAGAGAGCGTTCATATCCCTTGTGAACCTCAAGGGAAAGCCTGTTCAAGATAATCTGGCGCTTCGAAAAGCTTCATCTTTTGGCTAAAAAATGCGATGTGAGGCTCTCTGTGATTAATTGCTGCATTATCTATAAAAGATGGAATAAACTGTGAAAGCGAAGAAGCAACAAAGGTTAATTCTCTTCTAGAAACACTAAGCTGAAACCCCTAAACCCTAAAGCATCTTCACCCAGGCGCCAGCCCTTGTGCTTTGAAACAGTTGATGCGGCTCTTGAATGCATACGTACACAGAGAAACAAACACTGGTATGCAGTATCGTCACACGCACGCTGAGAGTTCTCGTACAATAGGGCCATACAGTTCCGAGTTGAAGTTTGCACGCACGGAAAAGAATTATGTAAGCAGGGTGGAAATGGTACCTGGTTTTATTGTCGCACGACCAGGTGTGTCTGAGGTCAAGATTCTCATTTTTTGCAAAGAGCCTTTGGAGTTTGTTGAGCTTTGGATACATTTCTTTTCCGTAAATAGCAACGGCAAGGGCCTCCAAGTCGAAAGGGGGATTTTCCCTCTCCCTTTTCAGGTCCTCATTTATGTATTTACCGTCCGTCATTTCTGCTAATAATTGACACGTACGGCTGCGCGGTGGAAAACGAGCAGTTGCAACAAAGTAACTACGAATGCTCTTCGCTCGAGCAGCGGTGACCTCGTGATATCCCGCTGAACTCCAAGCGCTGTCTGTAGCTCACAGGTAGAAACAGACCCTTTGAAAAAAATCTCAGAAGACAATAATTTTAGCAAAAACTTGAAATGAACGAGTCAAAAAGCTAACAAGCCTCAGAAAGAGAGAAGTACCCACGGACATGACCTGTTGCGTCTCAGAGCAGGCAAACAGTGGGGCTGTGTTTTTCATCCGTTTATCCACAATTCTGTACGCCATGCTAATTGATTTAGCTGAAACGATGTAAACCAAGTATAAATGTACCGCCATTTCAGACGAAGATAGTTTTTTCGCCTTTTCCCAATCCCGACGAAGCTGGCCACTTGAGGCACAACCCAAACGGCACACACATTCACGGAAGCAAACGAGAGGTCAATGGCATGCAAAACCTTGAAATCCGACTTGTGTGGCTCTGAAAGGATATGAGATTGTAACGAAACTCCATTTCCTGGAGGAGTCAGCGGCAACGGTGGCGGGACTGTGTACGTCCAGTGGCATCATTCTAAGCAGGTGAGTGTGCTTCTGCTACCAAAAGCACGTGCATTTACAAACGTATGTTCCGCACAAGCGAGCAAGCAAGTATGTGTAGGCACACACATATATGTGCACAAATGCGAAAGTGCGAAGACATGAAACCAGCTCTTGCCGAGCGCAGCTCTCTACAAACTGTCCTACCATAAGCGCCCTATACGCTGTCCAACCATAAGCTGTTCCTCATCATGCCTGCAAACTACTCTTGCTGAGATTCCAGGCTGTTTTTTAGCGATTCAATGGGGGATTATGCGCATAGTGAATCAGCCCGTGCACTGGGAGGCGGCACGCACCGCAAGCTTAAGATATTGCTTCCCCGTGCCCGGCTACTGGTCACGAGGCCAGACTTGGCCTTACAATAATTTGCCCCACGTAGGCTTTTCCTGAAGTTTAACACGATTTTTGCCTCAAACGCAGTGCGTGATAATGTTATGGATGCTAATGCGCAGTTGAAAAGTGGCTAGCTGCCCTTACTTGCATCATGGTGCCATCGAATTCGGGAGCATTGAATTCGCAGTACATTTTACTGCTCCGTTGCAGTGATCTTGTTTGTTTACCTTGCTGAGCGTTCTGAGTCTTCCATTTTGTTTGGACCGATCAGCCGTTTTTTCGACAACACTTTGCAGCTCTAGTTTTAATTACTTTGCTTCTTTGCTTCTGAGGAGCTGCGAGCTGCCCTGCTTACAAAGGGTGACTTCTAGCTAATTGTGGTTACCTGCGGCGATGTGTGGCCATTACTGTCTTCTTGTAGTTCACATTCATTATTCTTAGGATACGCTCTCTGTTGAAGCCATTTTTTTGACACTTTAGCCCCAATTCTAGGCCAAGGTACATTGTTTGGGGTAACAGCGGGTACCCGAATGGTTTCTGAACGACTTGTTATGAGTGGAAACTGTGGGGCAAATTGCCTTAACCACTCGAGATTCTTCTTCTAGAGTCTAGTTTATTCTTGAGAAATGAAGTGGTAGAGCTACAGTACAGCAATCGCTCGCACCACAGGCGAACAGCCTGTAGCTTCGCACCTTTGCATCAGCCTTGACGGTCTCGATAATAGAATTACATTTTGAGCTTACCGAACACTTTCCCATAAGAGTTGCAATAGAACCGTAACACGAAAAATATGCCGAATGAATCTCAGCAATGCGATGTTTGACTTTTCTACTTGCTTTCGTTATGATTTTCTTGCTTTGATATATTCCAGAAGGAAGGTGTGCGAGTGCGCGGCTGCCACGTCATTTTTGTTTTGAATGCTCCGAATTTTTTCATGAAATCCGAACTTGACTCGGTCAAAGCTAGGTCGTGTAGCGGCAGGTCATCTGTACTCGTCTTTAGGTATTTTTGGAGTAGTTACGCCTCCGTAGCATTTGTTTGCCACCACTTCGCTTCCTAGTAACTTTTCTGAGCAACACAATGCGTCCCAGCGCCACCAGCAAAAACGCAGAGTGCCAAAAGCTTGACTTTCTGCAATCTGCTTCCCTGTTTATTCCATTTGTCCTGTGGTTATGGGTATCAGGAATGACCCCAAAGAGAACTGACCTCGGGCGCAACAAACGGGGTAGTGAGGGAGCAGTTTGCAGGCTTCACTCCCTCTGTATCCCGGCTCTCTGGGGTTTTGCCTGGAGGTATATTCAGCATTGCGGGGTGAATGGGCTATAGATAGATAGATAGATATACAAGGAAGTGTTTAAAAGCAATTCTGGTATTCCTGAGATCGCCACCGCTGTGAGGGCCTTGTGGCGGCGACCACAGGAAGGTCAAGGCGGACCTTTTAGCCAATGCGTTTGCTTTATTTTCGGGGAACCAGTGTAGTGTTACGCTTAGGTTAAGTAACTCGATTAATTGCTGGTAGCTCTTGCTCACCTGAGTAGGCTTTTAGCCGGCACTGTTTAGCGCAGGCACATTCACCGGGAACCAGGCTACTGGCTGCTACTCGACGTCCTCATTGCTACTCTGGCAGGGGGGGCCTCGATGGCATTTTAGAAAATGCAAAAGCAAGAAGGCTGGGACCAGCACCATGTTTGCTGCCGCTTCCACTGTTGGGGTCACTTGCAGGCGAAACCCCCAACGGCTGACACATGTAAACGTCACGATGCCAGGGGCTTCATCTCAGGTTTTTCCATTCATTGTCTTTCTATTCAATTTAATTTATAGAATACAAGCTTAAAGATGAGTTTGCATAAACAGAGGACCCAGTCATGACGAGTAGCCGGTGACGAGACTCTTTGAGATCACCAGACTGGGAACACAAACAGCATTTCACCTTTTCGCAGGGCTCAACTCCGATTATTTAAAGCCAAAACAGCGACATAAACAATGATTAGCTCTCATTATTTGACGTTTATAGTTCATGTGAGCTGAACATTTGATGTAAAGTGCACATAAGAGCCTTCAGCCACCTGCTCGAAGACATTTGAGGTCACCACACGGTCTGTGGCTCCGACCGCCGCAACACGATCATGCAAATGGCCTCTAAAAATTAAAATTTTGAGCTCTTTATTAACTTTAAATGATTCGTGAACATCTGAACTTGTTGTATTAGCGTCAAACAGCCACCGCCTAGGGAAAACCCTGAAGACCTTGGGTGCGGTTTTAAATCGCTGCCGACAGGGAGAAAGCAGGGCGCCAGCCCCTGACCACGAATCAATTTGTACCTCTTTTAATTGCAACATTGCGAAGCCAAAGCTTTCTCTTGTATTGTTGGCCTTTTTGGGGGCCCAATCGTAGCTTTAAGAGCAGCATTTTTGGTTTATTTCTTAGTCTGCTTCAGCAGCGCCCGCTGAGTTCCTCTGAGAGCCCCGGCCTTATCCCTGCAGACCCCGAAATGCAGGCCTGAAACGAATGCCGGTGTTGTTTCCGCCTTTGAAGTTTCTCAAGAGGTTGTCACTGAGCAATAGAGCCCGGGGCTCTCTTTGCGGACAGCAAAGTCACTTATTCTGGGAAAGTGAAGGGGCTCGTTTGACAAATTTCCGGGCCTTACGCGGCTGGCGTTTCGAGAAAAAGAGTTTTGCAAGAAGGGCTAGCAGCGGGCTGCAGCTAGCTGCAGCTAGCTGCAGCCAGCAGCAGCCTGCTGGGGCCGCCCGCCAAACTATGAGCTAGTTCCTGGGTCCCCGCAGCAGGCACTGCAGCACGCAAGAACATGAGCAACCCAGGAGGTGCCTTCGAGGCTGATCAAAGGCCTTTCGGGGGGGCCCCAGGAGATCCTGGGGCCTCCCTGAATGCTTTGATTCAGCAGGCTAAGAGACTGACTCTTGCCCCCAACGTGCAGAAAGACGAGCCAGTGACCAGAGACGAAGGCATCAAAAGTGGGAAAGTTTCGATTTTCTGTCGGTTAATTCTTTGTTTCTTTCGAGCCAGCTCTACTTAGTTGCACAAACAAGCAGTTCTGCATTGAAAGTGAAATAAAAGCATTGAATTACTACATCTTAGAGTCTAAAGCTTCAGACTCGCGACTCTCGCCGTATGTCTGCTTCCCGCAGCTTCAGCGTTCTCTGGGGGACCCCCGGCAGGCGAGAGCGCGTTGGGGCGTCGGGGGGCCCCCGCACGGGGGTGCCCCTCGCGGGGGCCCCCCGGGGCCCCCGGAGTTCGCCGGAAGCGGCTGTTTGCCTCGCATGCATCTCTGAGCCGCGCGGGCAGCTGCGGGCCAGGGACCCGGAAGACCAACCAAGATGCATGCAGAGTGGTGGAGGGCTGGGGGCCCCAAGAAGACGCACTGTGGGTCTCCGTGCTGGATGGCCATGGGCCCTCAGGGCACTTGGTGTCGGCCTTCGTGAACCAAAGGCTGCCCCGGCTCGTGGGCGAGAGCTGGAGGCCCCAGGGGGACCTCCAAAAGGCCCTTTCTGCAGGGTTTTTGGCCGCCAATCAAGAACTAAAAAGAGGCAATATTGACATTCTCTGCAGCGGGACCACCTGCGTGGTCTGCGTGCTGCGCGAGCGCACTCTCTACGTGGCCAACGTCGGAGACAGCAGAGCCATTCTCGGGAGGGGCCCCTCCCCCGAGGGCCCCTGGACTGCTGTCCCCCTCACTACAGACCACAAGCCCGAGTTGGAGACAGAGAGACAACGCATTGTTGCAGCGGGCGGCAGAATCGCACCCCTCCAGGAGGAAGACGGGTCCCCCTGTGGGCCGCTCAGGTTTGCCGACGGCCAGTCTCCTGCTGCTGCTGCTGCTGCTGCTGCTGATGGTGATGGTGCTGGTGCTGCTGGTGCAGGCGGTGATGGTGCTAGTGCTGGTGGTGTTGCGCTGGCTGCTGCTGCTGCTGCTGCTGCTGCTGGTTTTTGGTGCTACTGGTGCTGCTGGTGTTGCTGCTGCTGCTGCTGCTGCTGCTGCTGCTGCTGGTACTGCTGCTGCTGCTGCTGCTGCTTGTGCCCGTTTGTCTCTGCAATCTGCCCCGTGTTGGGTGGCTTCCTTTGCGTGGCTGCTGTTTCTGCACCTCTCACTTTGCTGGTGTGTGGCTTAGCTGCGGCTCATTCTCCCAGCCTTGCTGCCGTATCCTCTCTTGCTGCTGCTGCTGCTGCTGCTGCTGCTTTTGCTGCTGCTGCTGGCTCAGGGTGTGGCTGCGCACGGACGACGTGCCGGGCCTGGCGATGTCGCGCTCGCTGGGAGACACTTTGGCCTCGAACGTGGGGGTGGTGGCGCAGCCGGAAGTGGGGACTTTTAGTGTGGGCGAAGGAGACAGGTGTTTGCTGCTGGCGAGCGACGGAGTTTGGGAGTTTCTCTCCAACGAAGAAGCCCTCAAGACTGTCAAGCCTTTTGTCCTCAAAGGAGACCCTGCGGGAGGCTGCAGCGCCCTCGTCAACAAGGCCCGCAAGAAGTGGGAAGAGGAAGACGGAGCCATCGACGACATCACCGCCCTCCTCGTCGTCTTCTAGGGGCGTGCAGCAGCAGCAGCAGCAGCAGCAGTGGCAGCAGCAGCAGCAGTGGCAGCAGCAGCAGTCTCAGCAGCAGCACCAGCAGCAGCAGCAGTGGCAGCAGCAGCAGCACCAGCAGCAGCAGTGGCAGCAGCAGCAGTGGCAGCAGCAGCAGTGGCAGCAGCAGAAGCAGCGGGGGCCGAGCCCCCAGCAGCGTCAGCTGGGGACAGCCAGCGGAGAGACGCAGCAGCAAGGGGACAGGCGCTGAGGGCCCAGCAGCAGCACGCAAGGGCCAGCGGGGCCAGAGACGCAGAGAGGCTTTCGCCAAATTGAGAAGAGACAAAAAGAGACAAAGACAACAAAGAGACAAAAAGACAGAAGCAAAATATGCTGCAGAAAAGAGGCAAGAGAAACGCAACAAGAAGCGCAGAGAGGCCCGCGAAGAGCCGTTAAAGGTAAAAGCAGCGGCAGCACCGCTGCAGCAGCAGCAGCAACAGCAGCAGCAGCAGCAATTGTGTCCCCCTGCGTCTCCTGGCCACAAGTTGAAGCAGCAGACTTCAGCGAGGGGGCTGCTGCAGCAGCAACTCTCTCGAGCTGCTGGCTTGGCAGCCGGCGCAGCGCAAAGGGGCCCAGGGGGCCCCCCGGAAGAGGCCCGGGACCCAGCAACATTCTATTGTTCTAGGGGGCCCCCCTTCCCTTACATTTAATCCTGTGGGGTTCATCTCTTTGGGGGTCCCTGGGGGTGCTACGCGGACTCAGGTGTACAGACACCCCAGCGAAACGTAGTCAAAATTCGAATTTGAATAGAGTTTTTGATTCACAAGTTTCTTTCTGAGGAGCTTTTCAAAGAAGCACTGAAACGCAAAAGTCTCCAGTAAAAACTTAACCTCGTGAGGGGGGCCCCTCGAAGTTTGATTTCGTGAGCCCCACAGACCTGCGGCAGCAGAGGGGGCCCCCCAGCTACAAGGGGGCCCCTTCTGTGCCAGTGGCTAAGTTGCATGCAGCACAAACCACAGCACTTAAAGGGCCCCTGCGTCGGTGGCCGGGGCCCTTTTGACATTTGGGGCCCCCTAAACCCTGTTTAGAGGGGCAGGGCCCGACTGCAGTCCCCAATTTTGCTGCTGTTTGCATGCCCTTGGCAGCAGCAACCCCGAGGGGACACCCTGTGGGGCCCCCAAGCGGGCCCAGGAGACAGGCTGCAGTCACAAAGACCCCAGGCCTTCTTCTGGGCCCTCAGCTCCCGTGGCACTTGTCTCTTGCTGCTGCTGGCTGCTAGGTGCGCCGTGTCCGGGGCCCCCCGGAGGCCCCACTTCCATGTCTTCGGGGGCCCCCACCAGGACCCGGGTAGGAGCCCCCCCAGCAGTACCCTCTTGCGCCTCCAGCTCCCCGGGGGGAGACGGCGGGGCCCCCGGGGGGCCCTCTTGCTCGCCAAAAAGTCCCCCAGGGGCCCCCTCTTCAGGGGGGCCCCCCTCCGCAGGCATTTCTCTCTCGGAATCATCATCTTCCCCCGGAACTCTTGCAAAAAGGGGGCCCCTAGTGAGATAAGATCGGCCTAAGTTCCTTAAAGCCCCAAGTCTGGGGCCCTCAGAGGCAAAGCTGCGGGGGGGCCCCTCTCCGGGGGCCTCCGTGGTGCCGGGGGTCACGAAGGGCTGCAGCAGCAGCAGCAGCAAAAGGGGTGCCACGCCTCACTTACCCGCAGCTGCAGCAGCA
>NW_013543442.1:154834-167279 GCF_000499545.2 Eimeria tenella
CAGACGGGGCCCCCGCCGTCGGGGGCCCCCTCGGGGGCCCCCTCGGGCGCGGCGACGGAGGCCTCCGGGGGCGCCCGGGGGGGGGCCCCGGGGGCCCCGCGGGGGGCCCCCAAGGGGGCCTCCGGGGACCTGAGCTCCGTGTGGCTGATGACCTTCCACAGCTCCTTCGAGGGGCCCCTGCTGCAGCTGCTGCCGCTGGACACCACTGCAGCAACTCCGGAGTTCAAGTACACTGCGCGGGAGTGGTACGCGTTGGGGGAGGAGCAGGTGCTGGAGCCTTCGGTGGTGGGATCGGCGGGATCGTCTCTGGGATCGGCGGGATCGTCTCCGGGCCTCAGCAGCTTCGCGCTCGGCCCCGCGGCCACCCCGCAGCAGCGCGCCTTCGCGCTGCGCAACGTCTCCGTGGACGAGGAGACAGGGGTGCTGACGCTGCGGCTGCGGGACATCCAGGAGGAGACTGTCTCCTTCCAAGTTGTGGGGACTGGGATCGTCTCCAGCACCTCCACGAGTGTCTCCTTCCGCGTCGCATGCAGGGACGGCCACTTCTACAGCGCGGGCATGTGCATGCGCTGCCCCACAGGCACTTTCAACAACTTGGCCCTCGTCAAGGAGACTCCCCAAGTCCACTTCTCCAGCTGCAGAAAGTGTCCCCCCAAAAAGGGGACAGTTGCCGAGGGCTCCACCAGCCAGGACCAGTGTCTCTGCGCCAAGGGCTACCACAAGGAACAGGGGCAGTCCGAGTGCACCCCCTGCCCCGCCGGTCCGCTAGGGTTTAGGGTTTAGGGTTTAGGGTTTGGGGGAGGGGCGACGGGGGACGGGGCGGGGGGCGGGAGGGAGGAGACTCGGGGACGCAGGGGAGCGGCAGAGGGGGAGAGAGGGCGCGCGGAGGCACTGAGAGGCCGTTTGGGGCTTAGGGTTCAGGGTTTAGGGTTTAGGGTTTAGGGTTTAGGGTTTAGGGTTTGCGTGCAGGGTGGTACAAGGACACTGTGGGGGACACGGGCTGCACTGGGGGCGGCTGCCCAGCAAATTCAGTGTCCCACGTTGAAGGCGCTGTCTCCTCAGACGACCGGCACTGCTCCTGGTAGGGTTTAGGGTTTAGGGTTTAGGGTTTAGGGTGTAGGGTGTAGGGTTTGTCTTCCGTTGTCTCCCCAGTGTCCCCCCGCCCAGCCCGTCGACCCCGTCCCTGCGCATGCAGCAGCAGCAGCTGCCGCCGCCGCTCCGCCGCCGCTGCAGCACTGCTGCTGCTGCTGCTGCTGCTGCTGCTGCTGCTGCTGCAGCCTGCCGGGCTACTACGCAGTGCACGAGGAGGAGGAGCTGCGGTGCGTGGAGGTGGAAGAGGGACACTTTTCGCTGGGGGGCTTCAAAGCTGTCCCCGTGAAGTGTCCCCCCTTCACCTCGACAAGTGCTGCAGCAGGACTTGCTGCAGACCTGAGCCACTGTCTCTGCAAACCCGGCTACCAGCCCGCAGCCCCCGAGGCCCTCGGAGACCCCAGCAGCGCAGCAAGTTTGCTGCGGCGGTGGCTGCTGCTGCACCCGGCGTACGCGGCGCTCGGAGACAGCCAGGTGTGTGTGGGGTGCGGAAGGAGACACTTCAAGGGCCGGGTCTCCGCGGAGGCCTGTCTCCAGTGTCCCCTGCACTCCTTCGCCAGCAGCTCGGCCCCCACTTCGAGGGACAGCTGCAGCAACTGTCTCCCCGGCTTCTACCCCACGGCCAGCCAGGACCTGCCCTGTGGGGCCTGCAAGCCCCACCACTTCTGCGTGGGATCCGATCCCCAAGGAGACACTTTGAAGCCCTTCGCCGGCGACAAAGTCCCCTGCAGCCCCAACACCCTCACCGTCGAACCCAACCACGAGAACAAGTCCCCGCACAGCTGCATGCAAGGCCCACTGTCTCCTTCTCCTTTTTGTTCCTTTTTCTTTTCCTTTTCTTTTACGCTTTCGTTCTTTTGTTCTTTCGTTCTTTTATTCTTTTGTTCTTTTATTCTTTTCTGCTTTTACTCCTTTACTCTTTTATTCTTTGTTCTTTTGTTCCTATTGTTGTTGTTGTTGCTGTTCTTTTGTTTTTCCTGTTTTCTCTCCGTCTTTGTTTCTGTTTCTACTTCTGTCTCTCTTTTTGCTTTTGTTTCTGTCTCCAAACGGTCCCCACTCCCAAATGCAAATCCAACTAAAAACACAAGCATAAATCAAACCAAACTAAGCCAAATCAAATCAAATCAAACCGAATTGAATCAAATCAAATCAAATCAAATCAAATCAAACTAACTCAAATTAAATTAAATCAAATTAAATGTGAAAGTTGGAATGTCTCAGGTGCGCGGCGGGCTACGAGTACGCGGGGCTGGACAGCGTGAACCAAAAGGTGGTGTGCAGGCCCGTGGAGCTGGGATCGTTCAAGGAGACAGTTGGGAACGTCTCCGGGATCGAGTGTCCCCCCGGCAGCAACACCGTGCAGACAGCCTCCACCTCCCTCGCAGACTGCGTCTGCAGCGCGGGCTACTACCTCGACCAAAACACCAAAACCTGCGAAGTAAGGAGACAGTTTGAGGAGACAGTTTGAGGAGACAGTTTGAGGAGACAGTTTGAGGAGACAGTTTGAGGAGACAGTTTGAGGAGACAGTTTGAGGAGACTGTTTAGAGGAGACAGTTTAAAGGAGATAGTTTAAGGGAGACAGTTTGAAGGAGATGTTTTGGAGGAGACATTTGGGAGGAGGCAGTTGAATGCGGACAGTTGTGAGGAGACAGTTGCGAGGAGACAGTTGTGAGGAGACAGTTGTTGGGGGACGGCATTGGGGAGACAGTTGTGGGTAGAGACTTGGGCAGAGACACTTATGAGGAGACACTAATCAAGAGGAGACACTAATAGAGAGGAGACACTATTATAGAGGAGACACTATTATAGAGGAGACACTATTATAGAGGAGACACTATTATAGAGGAGACACTAATAGAGAGGAGACACTATTATAGAGGAGACACTATTAAGGAGGTACACTAATACAGAGGAGACACTATTAAAAGGGAGACACGGATAAAGGGGAGACACTAATAAAAAGGAGACACTAATAATGAGGAGACGCTAATAATGAGGAGACACCGATAAGGGGGAGACACCGATGAAGAGGAGACAGTATTAAAGGGGAGACACTAATAAAGAGGAGACACTACCAAAGAGGAGACACTAATAAAGAGGAGACAGTATTAAAGAGAAGACACTAACAACGAGGAGACACTAGCAACGAGGAGACACTAAAAGCTAGGAGACACAAATAACAAAGAGTCACAAATAGCAAGGAGACACTAATAAAGAGGAGACGCAAACACCAAGGAGACACAAATAACAAGGAGACATAAATAACAAGGAGACACTGAGAACAAGGAGACACTAACAACTAGGAGACACGAATAATTAGGAGACACTAACAAGTAGGAGATACAAATAAAAAGGAGACACTAAAAGTCCTTCGCCCCAACTAAAAGGGATAACCTGCCGGGCCTTACTTGTTTGGACACAGTTGGCGACAGTTGGAGACAGTTACAGACAGGCAACTGGAGACATTTGGGGACACTTAGAGACAGTTGGAGACAGGAGACAGACAGTTGGAGACATTTGGGGACACTTAGAGACAGTTGGAGACAGATGGAGACAGTTGGAGACAGATGGAGACACTTAGAGACACTTGGAGACAGCCAACGGGGACAGTTGGAGACAGTAGGAAACAGTTAGAGACAGTTGGAGACAGTTGGAGACAGGCAATTGGAGACACTTGGAGACACTTGGAGGCACTTAGAGACAGCTAGAGACAAATGGAGACAGTTGGAGACAGATGGAGACAATTAGAGACAGTTGGAGACAGATGGAGACACTTAGAGACCGTTGGAGACAGGTGGAGACACTTAGAGACAGGTGGAGACAGTTGGAGACAGGCAATTGGAGACAGCTGTCTCCAGCTGGAGACAGCTGGAGCCAGTTGGGGCCACTTAGAGACAGCGAACGGAGACAGTTGTCGCCAGTTGTTGGCAGTTGGAGACAGTTGGAGACAGTTTTGGAGACACTTGGAGACAGTTGTTGCCAGTCGTTGGCAGTTGTCGCCTGTTGGAGACAGTTTTGTCGCGGTTGGAGACAGTTGTGCCGCAGTTGGAGACAGTTGTGCCGCAGTTGGAGACAGTTTTGCCGCAGTTGGAGACCTTTTTGTTGGCAGTTGTTGGCAGTTGGAGACAGTTTGGAGACAGTTTGGAGACAGTTTGGAGACAGTTTGGAGACAGTTTGGAGACAGTTTGGAGACAGTTGCTGGCGGGTGTCCGCGTCTGCGCAGCCGTGTCCCGTGGGCTACTACTGCCTGGGGGGCCTGGACCCGAAGACGGGCCTGCACCGGAGTCTCTCGAAGTGTCCCCAAGACACGACGACTGTGGGGTCTCTGAGCAGTTCGAGCAGAGACTGTCTCTGCGCGCGGGGCTTTTACCGGCTGGGATCGGGATCGGGATCGGGATCGGGGGGCGAGAGCAGCAGCTGCAGCAGCTGCAGCGTCAACTCCTACAAGGACTGGATCGGCAACGAGGCCTGCAAACCCTGCAGCGAGAACTCGGGGACAGACAGCACAGGCTCCACTTCCTCCTCCCAGTGTCTCTGCCGCCCCGGCTACTTCTACGACAGTCTCCTCCGCGAGTGCCTCGCATGCAAGAGTCCCCGCAGGTACTGCCCGGGCGGCGCGGAGGACTGTCTCCCGAAAGGAGACACTTTGCTGCGCGAAGGAGACACTTCGCTGCAGCGGGGAGACAGTTTGCTGCGGCGGGGAGACAGTTTGCTGCGGCGGGGAGACAGTTTGCTGCAGCGGGGAGACAGTTTGCTGCAGCGGGGAGACAGTTTGCTGCAGCGGGGAGACAGTTTGCTGCAGCGGGGAGACAGTTTGCTGCAGCAGGCAGACAGTTCGCTGCAGAAAGGAGACGGCTTGCTGCAGGAAGGAGACGGCTTGCTGCAGAAAGGAGACACTGCGGACCCCGAGTGCGTCGCGGGGAGGAGACCCTTGCCCCCCGTGGACTGCCCCAAGTACACCCGCATCATCGAGGGCTTCGACACGCCCTCTTCCATCGACGACTGTCAGCCCCTGCTGCTGCTGCTGCTGCTGCTGCTGCTGCTGTCTCCTTTTGCTGCTGCAGTTGTTGCTGTTGTGGCTCTGCGGCAGCTGTTGTTGTTGTGTTGTGTTGACGCGGTAGTTCTACTGTCTCCTTTTGCTGCTGGGGATAAGAGAATTCTACTGTCTCCTTTTGTCCCCACAGCTTCTCAGCTGTCTCCAGAAGCTCTTTTCGTCCCTCTTTTTGTCTTCCTTCTTATCTCTTTTTGTCTCTCTTTTTGTCTCTCTTGCTGTCTCTTTTTGTGTCTCTGTCTCCGTCTCTTTCTGTGTACCTTTTTGTCTCTCGTTCTGTCTCTGTTTTAACCCCTGTGCATTTTTGCATTTTTATTTACCCCTTTGGAGACACTTTAACGCATTTTTAACATAGACATTTACACCTTTATTTATTCATTTGGAGACTCTTAAATGAACATTTAAATGTGAATGTTTGCTCCTTTATTTGTCTATTTGGAGACACTTTAATCCACATTTAAATACAAATGCTTCCATCTTTATTTATTTGTTTGGAGACACTTTTACGCATTACTCATTTGGAGACACTTTTACAAATACACAAATGTGTTTCATATTTCTTTATACATTTAGATTATATCTACCTTTAATTTTTTGTTTTTATTTTTAAAATAAATATTACATTTGGATTTATTTATTTACATTTATTTATTTACATTTATTTATTTACATTTATTTATTTACATTTATTTATTTGTATTTATTTATTTGTATCTATTTATTTGTATTTATTTATTTGTATTTATTTACTTGTATTTATTTATTTGTATTTATTTATTTGTATTTATTTATTTGTATTTATTTATTTGTATTTATTTATTTGTATTTATTTATTTGTATTTATTTATTTGTATTTATTTATTTTTATTCCTTCAAATGTTTGGGGTATGAGTGTGCGAGTAAACGCACAACATGATGCAAAATAAACGAATAGAAAACTAGAATGATAAATGAAAAAAATGAAATAAAATACAATAAAACAAAATAAATTAAAACAAAATAAAATAAAACAAAATAAAATAAAATAAAATAAAATAAAATAAAATAAAATAAAATAAAACAAAATAAAATAAGATAAAATAAAATAAAATAAAATAAAATAAAACAAAATAAAGTAGAAGATACAAATGCAAATAGACATAAACAAATGCAAAAAGGCAAGAATAAGTGCCTCATGTTGAATAAGATAAAAAGGGACACTTTGAACACAAGCTTCTCAATTTCGCAGAAGTGTCTCCTTTTTTGTCTCCTTTTTTGTCTGCTTCTTTTTCACTTCTGCCTCTCGGCGGAGCCGAAAGGAGACCCTTCGTGTCTCTCCGCAAAACAACAAACAAAATAAACAATTAAAAAGGCAAAATGAACAAACAAATTAATTAATATATTAATTTGCTAATTTGTCTGCTTATTTATTTATTAATAAACCTGCCGAAACACATACAACTATACATGATCACTGCTGCCGTCCCCGTGGTACCTGCAGCACATCAAGTGTCTCCATTTTGTCTCCATTTTGTCTCCATTTTGTCGCATTTGTGTCCATTTTGTCGCATTTGTGTCCATTTTGTCGCATTTGTCTCCATTTTGTCTCCATTTTGTCTCCATTTTGTCGCATTTGTGTCCATTTTGTCGCATTTGTGTCCATTTTGTCGCATTTGTCTCCTTTTTGTCTCCATTTTGTCCCATTTTGTCTCCATTTGTCTGCATTTTGTCGCATTTGTGTCCATTTTGTCGCATTTGTGTCCATTTTGTCGCATTTGTCTCCATTTTGTCTGCATTTTGTCCCATTTTGTCTCCATTTGTCTGCATTTTGTCGCATTTGTGTCCATTTTGTCGCATTTGTGTCCATTTTGTCGCATTTGTGTCCATTTTGTCGCATTTGTCTCCATTTTGTCTCCATTTTGTCTCCATTTTGTCGCATTTGTGTCCATTTTGTCGCATTTGTGTCCATTTTGTCGCATTTGTCTCCTTTTTGTCTCCATTTTGTCCCATTTTGTCTCCATTTGTCTGCATTTTGTCGCATTTGTGTCCATTTTGTCGCATTTGTGTCCATTTTGTCGCATTTGTCTCCTTTTTGTCTCCATTTTGTCCCATTTTGTCTCCATTTGTCTGCATTTTGTCGCATTTGTGTCCATTTTGTCGCATTTGTGTCCATTTTGTCGCATTTGTCTCCTTTTTGTCTGCATTTTGTCCCATTTTGTCTCCATTTGTCTGCATTTTGTCGCATTTGTGTCCATTTTGTCGCATTTGTGTCCATTTTGTCTCCTTTTTGTCTCCATTTTGTCCCATTTTGTCTCCATTTGTCTGCATTTTGTCGCATTTGTGTCCATTTTGTCGCATTTGTGTCCATTTTGTCGCATTTGTGTCCATTTTGTCGCATTTGTCTCCATTTTGTCTCCATTTTGTCTCCATTTTGTCGCATTTGTGTCCATTTTGTCGCATTTGTGTCCATTTTGTCGCATTTGTCTCCTTTTTGTCTGCATTTTGTCGCATTTGTGTCCATTTTGTCGCATTTGTGTCCATTTTGTCGCATTTTGTCTCCGTTTGTCTGCATTTTGTCGCATTTTGTCTCCATTTGTCTGCATTTTGTCGCACTCGTCTCCATTTCGTCCACCGGTGCAGGCAAGTGCGAGCGGGGCTACGCGTTCAAGTTCGTGGACGCGGCGCGGGGCGTGAAGGTCTGCGAGGCCTGCAGCGAAGGCTCCTACAAGTCCTCCGTGCAAGACATCAACTGCAACGGGCTCTGCGGAGTCTCCGCGACGAGTCTCCCGGGGGCGCAGTCGCAGGCGCAGTGCTTCTGCGAAGAGGGCTTTTACTTCGCGGCGGGGGCCTGCCACGCTTGCCCCGACGGGGCGGTGTGCCGGGGGGGACTGTCGGACTTGGCGATAAAGTCCCTTTTAGGAGACCCCTCGTTCGCGGCGATCGGGGCGGAGGACCACGTGAAGCCGTACCCGCAGGCGGGGTTTTTCTTGGAGAAGATAAAGGAGACCCTGGTGTCTCCGTCGGACTGGCGCTTCCTGCAGTGCCCCATCCCCGGGGCCTGCCTCGAGTTCGGCGGCTGCGCGGAGACCATGGGGGACTTCCTCTGCAGCGAGTGCCGGCCCGGCTTCACCAACGGCTTCGGGCGCAACGAAGTCTGCAGGGCCTGTCCGGAGACAGTCTCCAACGCGCTGCTGTTCGTGGGGTACCAGCTGGGCCTTTTGCTCTTCAACGTGCTGATGGCCTACATGAACGTGGCCGCGGGGTACAACCGCAGGTCCATCCACTCCATCGTCATTAAGATTGCGACGAACTTTTTGACTTGTCTCTCCGTGCTCGGAGTCGTGGACTTTGCGAAAATCCGGTTTCCGGAGTGGGTCAGCAGCTTCACCAGCACTGTCTCCGAGTCGATGACGCAGAAGGACTCGAGCTCGCGCTTCTTCGCCATCGAGTGTCTCCTTCGGCGGGGCTTTGCCCTCACCTTCGCGGACTCCTTCTTTTACTCCATGCTCTTCTACGCGCTGCTGCCCGTGGGCCTTCCCGTCCTCGCCACCTTCCTCATATTCTTCTGTCTCCGCCGCTTCCAGCAGTACTGCAGGGGCTCCATCAAAAAGAGACTGTCTCTGCTCGCGGAGACCGAGAAGTTCGGCCTCAACAGTCTCTCCCGCCAACTCCGCGACAAGTTCCAGGAGGACAGGGCCTTCATGATGTTCCGCTACATCCCCATTCCCGGAGACTCTCCCTGGCGCCGCTGGGCCAAGTTTGTCGAAGACATGATCCCCATTTACGTCACAGTTTTGTTCTTTCTGCACACTGCAACAACCAGAAACATGCTGAGTCTCCTCGACTGCAGCGTCATAGACTACGGGGCCCCCCACGGGACCAAGTCCCTTTTGCGCGCCGCCATGAGTGTCCCCTGCAGTCTCCAGCCGCGGAGCAGCTACTTCCGGTACTTCTTGCTCGGGATCGTGGGGATCGCCGCGTGGGGGATCGGGATCCCCCTTGTCTCCTTTTCCGTGCTCTATGCCAACCGCAAGAGACTCAACAGCAGGGAGACCCGCCTCAAGTTCGGCTTTCTCCACAACGGCTTCGTCCGCAGGTTCTGGTACTGGGAGACAGTTGTTTTTGCCCGCAAGCTCTGCGTCTTGGTCATCTCCGCCCTCAGCAGCAGCACTGTCTCCAACTGCAGCAGACTCTGGCCCGCCTCCGTCATCGCCGTCATCTTCAACATTTACCACCTCCGCTCCCAGCCCTTCGACAAGAGGTCTCCTTCCTGTCTCCTTTCCGCCTCCTTCCCGTCTCCTTTGTTGGCTTTTTTCCTGTCTCCTTTCCGCCTCCTTTCGGGCTCCTTTCCGCCTCCTTCCTGTCTCCTTTCCGCCTCCTTCCTGTCTCCTTTCCGGCTCCTTTCGGGCTCCTTTGCTGTCTCCTTTCGGGCCCCTTTGCTGTCTCCTTTCCTCTCTCCTTTCCTGTCTCCTCGCCCTCTTTGCGCTCCCCTGGCTCCTTCTTTCAAACCTTCTCTTCTGTCTCCTTGGGCTCTTCTCTCTCCTTTTCTGTATTCTCTTCTGTCTCTTTTGACTATTCTCTTCTGTTTCTTTTTCATTAGTCTCTTCTCTCGTTTCTTCTCTATTCTCTTCTGTATTTTTTTCTCTATTCTCTTCTTCTGTCTCTTTTCTCTATTCTCTTCTGTCTCTTTTGACTATTCTCTTCTGTTTCTTTTTCTCTATTCTCTTCTGTCTCTTTTTCTCTATTCCCTTCTTTCCCTTTTCTCTACCATTTTCTGCCTCTTTGGACTATTCTCTTCTGTCTCTTTTCCACTACTATTTTCTGTCCCTTTTTCGCTGTTCCCTTCTGTCTCCTTTGCACCATTCTGCTTCTTTTTCTCTTTCATCTTCTGTCTCCGTCTCTTTTTCTCTATTCTCTTCTGTTTCTTTTTCACCCTTATTTCTGTCTCTTTTGCACTATTATATTCTGTCTCTTTTTCTCTATTCTGTCTCCTTCTTCGTAATCTCTCTTTTGTCTCCTCCTTAATATCTCTTCTGTCTCCTTCTTCTTATTCTCCTTTGTCTTATTCTTTGTTGTCTCCTTTTCCCTATTATTTTATGTCTCCAAGTGTGTCTAACTATCTCCAAGTATCTCCAAGTATCCCCAAATGTCTCCAAGTGTCTCCAAGTGTCTCCAAATGTCCTTGAGCGTTTGGTTTCGATCCCGGGATCGAGTTGTCTGGGCACCCCAGAGGGTGTCTCCTCGCGGCGAGGTGTACGTACAGCCGGACTGCGCGTCCGCGAGTCTCCTTTTGTCTGCAGAAATTACTCCACCTTGGACAACCTCGAAAACCACAGCATGTCCATTTGGACCTTCACAATCTGCATCATGCTGGTCCGTCGCCCTCCAAACCCTCATTTAGGGTTTAGGGTTTAGGGTTTAGGGTTTAGGGTTTAGGGTTTAGGGTTTAGGGTTTAGGGTTTAGGGTTTAGGTGACCGGAGTCCCGGCGCGCCGCCCTCCCCCGAAGGGTCCCGCTGCCTGGGGCGCGTCCCTCTCCGGGTGCCGCGGCCGAAACCCTGATTTAGGGTTTAGGGTTTAGGGTTTAGGGGTGGAGGTCGGTTGGGCGCGCAGGCGATATCGGGCTCGGACTTTCCGGTGAACGTGAACCTGGCGCTGGCGCTGGTGGTGGGAGTCGCTCTTTTGTTGTTTGCACTCGAAGTTAGCGTGAACTTGGCGTTTGCATACTTCGACAGTGTGCGCGCCAACAAAACCTTTTTCAAAGTCCCCTTGGTGGGGTTGTTGTTCCGGAGCTTCGCGCGGTGGTCGGCGACGCGGAAGAGCTGGGAGCCGATCGTGGTGTACGACGTGGAGGGGGACTTGATTCGGCTGCTGGCTGCGAAAAGGAGACAGTCTCCGTGGAGACAGTCTCCGTGGAGACAGTCTGCGTCGGGGATCTCGGGGCTGGAGAGACAGTACTTCCTCAAGGTCATGGCGGAGACACTTGGCTTCGCCGTCGTGCACATGAGGCTCGACGTGATCCCGGGGACTTTCCTGGAGTTCGTGTTGCGGCTGGGCTTTGCTTTTCACAAAGTGGAGGAGGAGACACAAGAGTGCAACAAGTCCCTGAACGCCATTGCGGGAGGAGACATCTCGATGCTGGCGGAGTGGTCGCTGCAGCAGCACCAGCGGCTGCAGCGCAGCCGCGGCGGCGTCGGAGACAGAAAAGGAGACACTTCCGACCGCCTCGAGGGCTTCTTCGCCCAGGTCGAACGCAGGCTCGCCAGGGAGACCCGCAGGGCCCGCAAAAGGAGACAGACACTCGACGCCGACAGGCTCAGGGACCTCGAGGCCGGCCTTTCCGACGGAGACACTTCTTCCCGCTCCTCCGACTCCCTCGACTCCCCTCGCGCCTCCTCCTCAGACACTGCCAAGGAGACAGACACCCCGCGCCTCCCCAGTCAGACGCCCCTCCCTCCCCTCGCCTTCCTGTCTCCCTCCTGTCTCCTCAGGCTGTCTGTCTCCTTCTGTCTTTCCCTAGGCTGTCTCCTCACTGTCTCTGCAGTGTGCCTCCTTTGTGTGCGTCTCTTCGTGTCTCTTGGGGTTCTGCTTCCACCGGTCTCCAAAGTGTCTCCAACTGTCTCCTTCCGCCTCCCCTGTCTCCGAAGTGCCTCCTTCCACCTCCGCCTCTCGCCTCCCATCTCTCTCCACCTCCCCCATCTCCGAACTGTCTCCCTCCACCTCCCGCTGTCTCCCGCTGTCTCCCGCTGTCTCCCGCTGTCTCCTCCCACCTCCCTGCTCCTCCCCTATCTCCAAACTGTCTCCTTCCACCTGCCCCCGTCTCCCTCGCCCCCCTCTCTCTTCCCACCCCCTTTAGTCCCCTCCTGTCTCCTCCCCCCCCGCTGTCCCCTCCTGTCTCCTCCCCCCCCGCTGTCCCCAACTGTCTCCTCCCCCCCCGCTGTCCCCTCCTGTCTCCTCCCCCCCCGCTGTCCCCAACTGTCTCCTCCCCCCGCTGTCTCCCGTCCCCGCAGCGCCGCGCGCGCAGCGCCTGCTGTCGGAGCTGAGCCGCGAGGAGCAAAAGGAGACAGCCTACATCTTCGACAACGAAGTCATGGGCTGCGGCATGGCCCTCTCCGAGTTGTACCTGTCTCTTCTCAAGCTGCAGCTCGAAGACGCAGCAACAATCAGCCAGCAGTACGAGATCTTCCGCGTCCAGAAGCTCGCCTTCCAGCAAAGGAGACACCAGGCCCTCCAGCTCCGAAACCGCAAACTCCGCCTCATCAAAGCCGCCCTCCAAACCGTCCGCCACGGCCCCCCCGGGGGCCCCCAGGGGGGCCCCCAGGCGGGC
>NW_013543442.1:167379-172203 GCF_000499545.2 Eimeria tenella
GGCCCCCAGGCGGGCCCCCAGGGGGGGCCCCAAGGGGGGCCCCAGGGGGGGCCCCAGGGGGGGCCAGGGGCGGCACCGGGGGAGGGACAGGCGGGAGGCGTGGGGGGGGCCCCCCGGGGGGGGGCCCCCGTGGGGGTCCCCGAAATTGCTGCTCTGGGGTTTACGCCGAAGGCCCTTGCAGGTATTAAGGAGAAAATAAACTGTCTCCTTAGAGAGCAGGAGAGACTAAAGGAGACACTTCACAGACTCAAAACTAACCCCGACAGTTATGAGGGGGAAGAGCTGCAGCTGGAGTGGATGGAGGAGACACACGCCACGAGCAGAAGCAGCGGCAGCAGCAGCAGCAGCAGCAGCAGCAGCAGGAGGCGGACGCGCGCGGAGACCGAGGAGGAGACACCCAAGGAGACAGAGGAGACAGAGACACCCCAGCTCCAGAGACACTCCAGCAGCAGACCCTCAGTTGGCGAATTCAGGTGAGACATTCAACTGCTGCTGCTGCTCGTTTTGCTGCTGCTGCTGTTGTTCCCTTCGCTGCAGCAGCAGCTGCTGCTGCTGCTGCTCGGTGTTTGTGCTGCAGCAACAGCTCTTCAGACGAAGAAGCACAAGGCAAACCAATAACTCTTTTGGGGGCAGACGCGGAGGCTTGGATAGAAGGGGACTGGGACTAAACCCTAAACCCTAAACCCTAGGCTTAGGGTTGCTGTTAGATGTGCGCTCCCGCCACTAGGCAGCGCGCCTTGGTCTTACAAGGACTCATTTCCGAAAGCCTCCAAACCCTAAACCCTAAACCCTAGCAGGGTGTGTGTCTGCCCGCCCGTGGTAGACTTTGCTGCTGCTACTGCTGCTGCTGCTGCTGCTGCCGGAACTGTCTCTGCCAAGTGCTGCGGCTGGGCACCTGTGCCTCCTCGAGGGTTTAGGCTCATCTAGGGTTTAGGGTTTAGGGTTTGCGCTGCTGCTGCTGCTGCTGTGCGTCTCTTCTTGGGGCTGTCTCGGGCGCCCCTCGGAAAGGAGATAAAAAGGTTTGGAAAAATAAATTTGAATTAAATAAATGAGTTTGAATAAATGAATTTTAATTGAATAAATGAATTTAAATTGAATAAATAAGTTGAAATTGAAATAAATAAATTCGAAATTAAATAAAGAGCAAGAGACCTACGGCTGCTGCGCTGTCTCCTTTCGAGGGCTCAGCGGCTGCCTGCAGCTTCCTCGGCCTCTGCTGCTGCTGCTGCTGCTTCTTCGCCCTGCGGGCCAGCAGCAGCAGCAGCAGCAGTTGCTGCTGCTGCTGCAGCAGGGGGCTCGGCTGCTGTTGCTGCAGAGTCGGGCGAGGCGTTCGGCGACGGCGCTGCTGCTGCAGCAGCAGCAGCAGCAGCAGCAGTGTCTGCAGCAGCGGCGTCCGCAGCAGCAGCAGCAGGCGCGGGAGACCGCGCGTCCTGCGGCGCAGCCCCCCCCCCTGCTGCTGCTGCTGCTGCTGCTGCTGCAGCAGAGTCCCCGCAGCTGCAAATGCTCGTGGAATGCCAAGAAGCAACCACGAGGGCCCCCACTACAAAAGAGGGTACTAAAACTGCAACTAAAATTTTCCAAGTTTGGAAGTCCGCCTTTCCGGGGGGCCCCTCCTCCGCCGCCGCCCCCTGAGCAAAAGCATGCACTTGCGCATGCATGCATGCATGCATGCGGGCTGCATGCGCGCATGCAGCCCCGAAATGCATGCAGCCACTGGCGCATGCATGCGTGCATGCAGCTCCAAAACGCATGCGAATGCAAAAGAAAGCCACAACATGCATGCAAGCAGCGGCGAACGCATGCAAACGTGCAGACAGCCCCAAAACGCATGCACGCAACAGCAGCAAACCCATGCAGGCAGCAACAGCAAATGCATGCAGGCAGCAGCAGCAAACGCATGCAGGCAGCAACAGCAAACGCATGCAAAGACTCCGAAAAGAGACACAAGGAGACACAGAAGCAGCAGAAGGAGACAACAACAGAAAGAGACAAGGAGACAAGCAGCAAAGGGGCCAAAAGGACACTCCGGAGGAGAGCAGCAGCAGCAGCAGCAGCAGCAGCCGCAAAAAGGGAAAGCCGCAGCGAAGGAAACAGGAGACAGCCGGAGACAATTCGGAGACACTCCGAGACGAATGGAGACAGTCAAATATCACTAAAAGAAGTGGAAACAGTTGGAGACAGTCGAAAGAATTAAACAGTTGGAGACAATTAAAAGAATTTAAAATAGTTGGAGACAATTGAAGAGATTTGGAGACAGTTGGAGACAATCAAGGAGATTTGGAGACAGTTAAAAGAATTAAAAACAGTTGGAGACAATTAAAGAAACTTGGAGACAACTGAAAGAATTAAAGGCAGTTGGAGACAATTAAAAGGATTTGGAGACAGTTGGAGACAGTTGAAAGAATTGGAAATTGTTTCTGGAGACACTTGGAAAGAGTTGAAGAGAAGTGAAGAGATTTGGAGACAGTCGGAGACAACAGGAGACGCCTGGAGATAATTAAAAATAATTAAAAACAATTAAAAACAATTAAAAACATTTAAGGACAACTGAAGATAATTAAAGAGAATTAAAGGAAATTAAATACAATTAAATACAGTTAAAGACAATTAGAGACACTTGTAGACAAGTGGAGACAACTAGAGACAATTCGAGACAATTCGAGACAATTCGAGACAATTAGAAACAATTAGAGACAATTAGAGACACTACTAAAGCCACTGTTAAAGACAATATTAAAGGCAATTAAAGTAGAGACAATAAAAGACAATAAGAGACAATTAAAAATAATAAGAGACAATTAAAGACAAAAAGAGACAATTAGGGACAGTCAGAGACAATCGAAAAACACACGGAGACATTTGGAGACACTAAACCCTACAAACAATTAGACGCACCCAAAGGCACTCGGAGATATTTGGAGACACCCAGAGATATTTAGAGACACATAAGGACACTTTGAAACATTTAGAGACACTTAAAGACATTTAGAGATATTTAGAGACACTGAAAGATAGCTACAGACACTTACTGGCACTTGGAGACACTTACAGACATTTGGAGACACTTAGAAACGCTTGGAGACACTTAGGGACACTTGAAGACACTTGGGGACACTTAAAGAGACACTTAAGGAGACTCGGAGGCGCTTAAAGACAGACAGAGACACCTAGAGGCGTTTGGAGACGTTTAGAGACACTTGGAGACACTTGAAGACACTTGGAGACAGCGAGAGACACTTGGAGACACCACGAGACAGCTCGAGACTGTTGGCGAGACTCAGAGGCTCGGAGACAGTTCTTAGCGCTGTCTCCAAGCTGCCAAGAGCCGGAGTCTCTGGAGATAGCAAAGGAGACAGAAAGGAGGCAGAAAGGAGACAGCCAAAGAGAGACACCAAAGGAGACAGAAAGGAGACAGAAAGGAGACAGAGGGGAGACAGAAAGGAGACAGAAGGGAGACAGAAAGGAGACAGCAAAGGAGCCAACAAAGGGGACGGAAAGGAGACAGCAAAGGTGCCAGCGAAGGAGACAGCCAAAGAGACACAGCAAAGGGGACACCAAAAGAGAGCCAAAGAGAGACAGCAAAGGAGACAGGGAAGGAGACAGAAAGATGCCAACAAAGGAGCCAGAAAGGAGCCAGCAAAAGAGAAAGCAAAGGAGCCAGAAAGAGACAAAAGGAGACAAAAGGAGACAGGAGGAGACAGGAGGAGACAAAAGGAGACAGAAGAGAACAAAAGGAGACAGGAGGAGACAGGAGGAGACAGGAGGAGACAAAAGGAGACAGAAGAGAACAAAAGGAGACAGGAGGAGACAGAAGGAGACAGGGCGCGGACCTTGTTGGGAGTCTCCTCGGGCTGCTGCTGGGTCTGGCAAAGGACGACGCGGGCGGGGCCCCACACGTGGCGGTGCTGGTCTCCAATGCGCTGGTTGATGAGCAGCGCAGCAGCAGCAGCAGAGTAGGGCTCTGTCTCCTTGTGTTCGCTGAGAAAAAGGGGACTCAAGAAGTAGGCGGGGGGGTAGCGGCCGCGCGGAGACACCAACGGAGACAGTGTCTCCTTGTGGGGCCGCTGCACGGCCAGCTCGTGCACGCCGCGGATCGCGATGTGCACCAAAATGCGACTGTCTCCTAACTGCAGCTCTGCTGCGCGCCGCTGCTGCAGCGAAAGCCCCACTCCGAACTCCCGCGTCTTCAGCAGCGTTGCTGCGCCTGTCCCCGAGGAGACTCTTCGACAAGTCCCCTGCAGGATCACGCGGCTCGCGTCCATGTACTTCCGCGTCGGGAACCTGCCGCACGCACGCAGCCGCACGCAACTGCATGCACAACGCATGCAGCGCGCATGCAGCAGCGCGCATGCAGCAGCCCGCATGCATGCAGCGCGCATGCAGCGCGCATGCAGCGCGCATGCAGCGCGCGTGCACACGCCCGCCAGGGGCTTCCGCGCAGGTGCTGACGAAGCAAATGGCTTGCAGCCCGACGCGCAGCTGCCCCGTCAACGCGTGCATGCATGCATGCACCCTGCGTGCATGCGCGCATGCATGCGCGCATGCATGCGCGCATGCATGCATGCAGGGTGCATGCGTGGAGTTCTCACGGCATTTCTCCGCTGGAGGCGTTGAGGATGATCGAGTCGTGGGGACTGTAGTCGTCCTGCGGGAAGTAGGAGCTGCTCGCAGCTGTCTCCTTGTCTCCTTCTGCAGCAATCAGCTGCACTATTTGCTGCGGGAAGCTGCGGATGTCGAGGGCCGAACCTTCTATGGACATTTCAATCAGCATTTGCACGTCCCGGTCGTGCAGGGGGCCCCCGGGGCCCCCGGGGGGCCCCCCGC
>NW_013543442.1:172303-175243 GCF_000499545.2 Eimeria tenella
TGCATGCATGCATGCATGCATGCATGCATGCGCGCATGCAGGGCAGCTGGCTCGCTAGCTGGATGGCTGGCTGGCTCGCTCGTCCACTGGCTGGCTAGGTGGCGGCGGCTTGTGTGGCTAGCTAGCGGGCTGGCTAGCCAGCCCAACGGCTAGCTGGCTAGCTCTTGGTGTTTCCTCGGCTATGCAGCTAGCTATGCACCTAGATCCTTGGGCAGCTAGCTAGCTACCTAGCTAGCTAGCTAGATAGCTATCTAGCTAGCTAGCTAGCTAGCCAACTGCACAGCTGGCTACTTAGGCAGCTGCCTAGCTACCTAGCTACCCAGCTACCCAGCTAGCTACCCAGCCACCCAGCTAGCTAGCTGGCTAGCTAGCTAGCTACCCAGCTCCGCAGCTAGCTACGCAGTGCCCAGCTAGCTGGCTAGCTAGCTGCTAGCTAGCTGACCTCTCTGCCGAGCATGGCGACCCTGCGGAGGTCTCCGAGTCCGGAAAGGCGGAAGTTGGCGAGGACTTCTTGTTCAAGCAAAAGAGACCGCCAAGAGGAGACAGCTGTGGGGTCCAGCCCCGCAGCTATTTTGCCCGAACACGGCTGCACAGGCTGCGCCTTCTCCTGAAAGGAGACACCCACAAACGGAGACACTTGGGGCTTTTCAGGGACGTTTTGGAGACACTTTAGAAACATTTTAGGGGGCTTTTAAGGGACTTTCGAAGGACTTTCTAGGGACATTTTAGGGACTTTTGAGGGACTTTGGGGGGCATTTAAGGGGCTTTTTAGGGATATTTTTGGGGCTTTTAAGGGGCTTTTAAGGGACTTTTGAGGGACTTTTGAGGGACTTTTGAGGGGCATTTAAGGAACATTTTGGGGACTCTTGAGGGGCAATTTAGGGACACTTTAGGGACTCTTGAAGGGACAGTTGGGGGACAGTTGAGGGGACAGTTGGGTGGTAGGTGAGGAGGTAGTCTGTATTATATATATAATCTATTATAGGTATATGTGTAATATATATAATATTAAACATATTGAGTATTACATTAAATAATATATGGACTACATATAATAAATAATAAATAATAAATAAATAATAATAAATAATAATAATGGCTTGAGGCCGAGGCCCTGGCGCGTTACGCCAGGCGTTTGCTGTCTTCTTCAACTGTCTCCTCTTAATACAAGTGTCTCCCTTTGATATGAGTGTATCCTCTCAGTACAAGTGTCCCCTTTTAATACAAGTGTCTCCTTTTAATGCAACTGTCTCCTCTTAGTGCAAGTGTCTCCTTCAGTGCCATTTGTCTTCTTAAATTTAACTGTCTCCTTCAAAGCCAACTGTCTCCTTCAATTTAATTGTCCCCTTTACGGCTAATTGTCTCTCTTAAATTAAACTGTCTCCTTCCAAGTCTTTCTGAGTGTCTCCAAGTCTTTCTAACTGTCTCCAAGTCTCTCCAACTGTCCCCAAGTGTCTCCAAAAGTGTCTCCAAAAGTGTCTCCAAAAGTGTCTCCAAAAGTGTCTCCAAAAGTGTCCCCAACTATCTCCAAAAATGTCCCCAACTACTTCCAAAAGTGTCTCCACTTATCCCCGAAAGTGTCTCCACTTATCCCCCAAAGTGTCTCCAACTATCCCCGAAAGTGTCTCCACTTATCCCCGAAAGTGTCTCCAACTATCCCCGAAAGTGTCCCCACTTATCCCCAAAAGTGTCTCCAACTATCCCCGAAAGTGTCTCCAACTATCCCCGAAAGTGTCTCCAACTATCCCCAAAACTATCCCCAAGAGTCTCCAACAATCCCCAAACTATCTCCAAAACCGCCTCCAAAAGTGTCCCCAACTGTCCCCAACAATCCCTAAAACTATCTCCAAAACTGTCTCGAAACTGTCTCCAAGTGTCCCCAACAATCCCCAAAACCATCTCCAAAACCATCTGCAAAAGCGTCTACAAGTGCCTCCAACGACCCCCAAAGGTGTCTCCAAAACTGTCTCCACGCGCCCCGAAAACTGTCTCCAAGTGGCCCCAAAACTGTCTCCAAAACTGTCTGCAAGTGTCCCCAAAACTGTCTGCAAGCGTCCCCAAAACTGCCTCCACGCGTCCCCAAAACCGTCCCCAAAACTGTCTCCAAGCGCCCCCAAAACTGCCTCCAAAGCGCCGCCAAAGCGCCCCCAAAGGGCCTCCAAAGGGCCCCCAAAGTGTCTCCAAAGTGTCTCCAAGTGCCTCCGGAGCGGCGCCCACCGAGAAGCAGAAGCCCAGCATGGCGAGGCGGTGGCTGGAGACGAACCAGGAGGCCGCGGCGTCGATGAGGTGTCTCCTTTTGAAGTGTCTCCGCTGGCTGGGCGAGGAGACAGTTTGTGCGCGCGCGAGGGCCCACTGCGCGCAGCAGCTGGGAAAGGAGACACTTAAAGTTCGAAACCAAATTTTGTTCAAGTTCAAAGTCAAGACGCGCCCCAGCCGGTTTGGAGACAGAGGAGACCCCGAGAACTTCACCAGCACGTGGTAGCTCGGGTCGTGCGGCATCAGCCGGTTCAGCAGGTGCCTGCGAAGCCCCAAACCCTAAACCCTAAACCCTAAACCCTAAACCCTAAACCCTAAACCCTGAGCCCTGGACCCGCGGTGGGTTGCGCGCGGACGGTGGGGTCTGCAGCACAGGGAGTAAGCGAGCGGCGTTCCTTGGGGACTCAGAGGCTTCGGGGGGAAACCCTAAACCCTAAACCCTAAACCCTAAACCCTAAACCCTAAACCCTGGGTTGTGTTCCAGGGAGCAGAGGGCAACCAGTCGCGCCGAGCACTCCCACATCACCACGCTTGCAAACCCACAAACACTGCCCACAAAACCCCAAACCCTAAACCCTAAACCCTAAACCCTAAACCCTAAGCTCACTGGGCGAGCCGCCGCGCCTCTTCTGTGCTGGGGCCCCCCGCACTCAGCGGCGGGGAGGTGGGGGGCCCCTCGGGGAG
>NW_013543442.1:175343-179049 GCF_000499545.2 Eimeria tenella
TGCTGCTGCTGCTGCTGCTGCTGCTGCTCCTGCAGCAGGACCCGGGGGCCCCAAGAAGGGGCCCCTCCCAGCTTCTGCAAGGACCCCCACTCTCCGCAGCTCTCCACTCAAACTCAAAAGGGCCCCCTCAAGCTCAGACTTCAGCAACGACAACTCAGCAACTGCTCCACCTGGGGGCCCCCCCACGGGGGCCCCGGGGGCCCCCACAGTCCCAGGGGCCCCGGGGGCCCCCTCAGTCCCAGGGACCCCGGGGGGCCCCTCAGCTCCTGGGACCACGGGGGCCCCCTCAGTCCCTGAGGCCACGGGGGCCCCCTCAGTTCCTGGGACCACGGGGGCCCCCACAGTCCCTGGGGCCCCTGGGGCCCCCCTTGGGGCCACGGGGGCCCCCTCAGTTCCTGGGGCCACGGGGACCCCCTCATTCCCTTGGGCCCCCGGGGCCTCTGGGTCCCCGGGGCCCCCCCCTGAGGAGGACCCTTCCTCGGGGGCCCCAAGGGCCCCGGGGGCCCCAAGGGCCCCTCCTGGGGCCCCGGGGGCCCCCGGGGCCCCCGGAGACGCAGAAGTGTCCCTTTGGGTGTCTGCAAGCAAAAGGAGACAGAAAAAGGAGACAGTTGAGGTGTACGTACACCTCGAAGTGCTGTAAAAAAAGACAAATTGAGCTGCAGCAAAAGCATTAAATGAAATTAAACTAAATGCTGCAGCAGCCTCCTTTCGCGGGGTTATTAAAGAGACAGCAGCAGCAAACAGAAGGGACACGAGTGTCTCCATTTGTCTCCTTTGCTGCAGTGCCTCTTTACATGTTTACCTGGAACTGCCTGTCCAGCGGCCACTGATGAATCCCCTTGCTGCTGCTGCTGCTGCTGCTGGTCGGCAAGGGCAGCAGCAGCTGGCCAGTGCTGCAGTTGCTGAGCAGCAGCAGCCGCTACTTGCTGCAGCTGCTGCTGCACGCTGCCATCCGCAGCAGCAGCAGCAGCAGCAACAGCAGCAGTTGTCTGCTGCAGCTGCTGCAGCGTCTCTGCGACTTTGCGCAGCACGTCCTTCACTTCAGCAGCAGCAGCAGCAACACCGAGGGGACAGGAAGTCCCAGCTCGCCTCGAGTCTGAAAGGAGACAAATTCAATCAAACTGAATCAAATCAAATTAATTTAATTTATTTTATTTAGTTAACCAATCAAATTAATAACTGAGAAGCGCCCGCAGCAGCAGCAACTGCAGCAGCAACAGCAGCAGCAACTGCAGCAGCAACAGCAGCAGCAACTGCAGCAGCAACTGCAGCAACAACTCTAGCAGCAGTTGCAGCTGCAGCAGCAACTGCAGCAGCAACTCCGCTGGCCGCGGGCGACAGTAAAGTCAGCAGCAACGACACCAGCAGCAGAAGCTTCAACCGCATGCAAAGCAGCAGCCTCTCTCAAGCCCAGCAGCAGCAGCAGCAGCAGCAGCACGAACAGAAGCCACAGCACCAACAGCAGCAAGACTATCCCCAGCAGCTGCAGCAGCAGCAGCTGCAGCAGCTGCAGCAGCAGCTTTGTTGCTTGCCTTTTGCGTCTGCTTCTTTTTCCTTGTTTTCTTTGTTCTCATTACATTCGCTGCAGAGACAGCCTTTTTCCTGCTGCACTCCACCTGCTGCAGCAGCTGCTGCAGCAGCTGCTGCAGCCGGTGTCTCCTTTTTGTCTGTCTCTCCGAAGAGGCCTTCGAGCTGCAGCCGGGGGCCCCTCCACCTGCGTCTTGCTGCTGCGCCCTCGCCAGCAGCAGCAGCAGCAGCAGCAGCAAACATGCAGCACCACGCCGCTAGCAGCAGCAGCAGCAGCTGCGCCACTTGATGCCGCCGCTGCCGCCGCCGCTTATTCTGCTTCTGCTGCTGCTGCAGCTCCTGCAGCAGCTCCTGCAGCAAACCACCTCCGTGTCCCTGCAGCAATGCCTCCCGCTGCTGCTTCTGCTGCTCCTTGCTGCGCTGCAGAGGTCCTCCAGCCACCCCGGGGTGACCACTGGTCAGCTGCTGCTGCTGCTGCTGCTGCTGCTGCTGTTGCTGCTGCTGCTGAAGTGCTACGCGGGCCCTTGCGGTGTACGTACACCCCAAAGCCCCGGTAGCTTGCTGCTGCGCCCTGGGGGGCCCCTCAGGGGGCCCCCAGCAGCAGCTGCTGCGGGGCCCCAACACCTCCTCTGTAGGCTTCATGCTGCAAGTTGCTGCTGCGGCCTCTCATACTTCTGCTGCTGTCGTGCTGCTGCTGCTGCTGCTGCTGCTGTTTGAGTTGCTGTTTATGGCCCGCTGCAGCGCCTCTTGCAGCGGAGCTGCGGGGCCGTTGCTGCTGCTGTCTACGGTCGCAGTTGCTATTGCTGCTGCTGTTGCTGGCCTTGTTGCTGCTGCTGCTGCTGCGGCTGCTGCCGCCTCCGCTGCTGCTGCTGCCGCTGCTGCCGCTGCTGCTGCTGCTGCTGCTGAGTCCTAAGCAGCAGCTGCGTAGGCGTAGGACTGTTGAAGGCAGCAATAAACACAGACAGGAAGGTCAAGAGGGCGTCTGCTGCGGAGAAGGTCGGGCAAGTGAAACCCTTAACCCTAAACCCTAAACCCTAAACCCTAAGCCCTAAACGCTAGACCCTGAGTTGGAGCTGCAGTGCTCCGCAGCAGCATCTGCTGAAAGGAAGGCTGGGAGGCGAAGTAGAAGAAGTGGCTGAGGAGGCTCGAGAGGAAAGTCTTGGGCGTGGGCCGCAAACCCTAAACCCTAAACCCTAAACCCTAAACCCTAAACCCTAAACCCTCGCTGGGCTGGTGGCGGCGCTCACTCACCCCCCGGCGGCCGTCGATGCTGCGGGCCCCGCCCCGCCTGCTGCTCAGGACCAAACTTTTTGGGATTTTGTTTAAAATAAATAAATTAAATAAATAAAAATACATTTTAAAAGAAAATAAAACTCTAAAGAGCTGCTGCAGCAGCAGCCCGCAGCTGGGGTGTACACGCAGTCGGTCCCGCTCGCTGTGGGGGCACCTTCAGGCTGCTGCGCGGCTTCTTCGTCTTCTTTTTCGTTTCTTTCAAGTTTTATTTATTTTGTTTTATTTTATTCCATTTTGTTTGTTTATTTGACGCAAAAAAAGCCCCCTAAGGTCTCTTTTCCCGCTGCAGCAGCTGCAGCAGCAGCAGCAGCAGCAGCAGCACTCGCCAAGAGCCCCCCGGCCCCCCAGTTGTCTTTTTCCTTTCTTCCGGGGCTTCCCGCCGCACGCCAGCAGCAGCAGCAGCAGCAGCAAGGGCAGCAGCAGCAGCAGCAGCAGCAGCAGCAAGAGCAGCAGCAGCGGGACGAGCAGCAGCAGCAGCAGGCAGAAGGGGACAAAAGAAGGCGAAGATCGCGGTCTGTAGAGGGCCGCTGCCCCGCGGGGGAGCCCGCGCCCAGAAGGCGGCTTCGGGTTTAGGGTTTAGGGTTTAGGGTTTAGGGTTTAGGGTTTGAAGATGCTGCGGCGCACTGCGCGGCTGCGGAAGGAGTATTTGTTTCGGAAGTCTCTGGAGGAGAAAGAGAGACAGTTGGCGGAGAGGAAGCAGCAAGTGAAGGAGACACTCGAGACTGGCAAGCCCCTCCCCACAAACCTCCGTGCTGCTGCTGCTGCTGCTGCTGCTGCTCGCCTCGCCCAAGTCCTCGACCTCGACGACCCCCAAACCCTCGCCCCGAAGACCCACGTCGACGACGAATATGCCTACGCCGGTATCTGCTGCTGCTGCTGCTGCTGC
>NW_013543442.1:179149-184389 GCF_000499545.2 Eimeria tenella
GCTGCTGCTGCTGCTGCTGCTGCTGCAGGCGTGGAGGACCCGAGTATTGCGCTGACAACGAGCCGCAGTCCCTCGAGCCGGCTGCAGCAGTTTGTGAAAGAATTAAATTTGCTGCTGCCGAACTGCAGAAGAATCAACAGAGGGACAATTGTCCTCGACGAGCTGCTGCAGCTCTGCCGCAGCAGCGGCATCACCGACCTGCTTCTCGTCCACGAACACAGAGGTGTCTCCTGCTGCTGCTGCTGCTGCTGCTGCTGACGGGCTCCTTTTGCTGCTGCCTGCTGCTGTGGATGGGCTCTTTTTGCTGCTTCCTGCTGCTGCGGATGGTCTCCTTTTGCTGCTGCCTCCTGCCGCTGAGGGTCTCCCATTGCTGCTGTCTGCTGCTGCAGCCGGTTTGTGCTGCTGCTGCTGCTTTTGCTGCTGCTGCTGTCGCTTCTGCTGCTGCTGCCGCTGCTATCGCTGCTGCTCCTGCTCCCATCCACGCTGCTGCTTCTGCCCCCATCCACGCTGCTGCTTTGCTGCAGCTGCTACTGCTGCTCCTGCTGTTAACCCATCTGCTGCTACTGGCCCTGGCACTTCGCTGCTGCTGCTGCTGCTGCTGCTGCAGGCCAGCCCACCCGGCTAATTGTCTCTCATTTGCCGCACGGCCCCACAGCCCACTTTACCCTTTCGGGTGTCTGTCTCCGTCATGACTTGCCGGAGAGGGCCCCCAACATGTCCCAGGTCCTTTTCTGCTGCTGCTGCTCTGCTGCTGCTGCTGCTGCTGCGGCGCTGCTGCTGCTGCCGTTCTGGCGTTTGCTGCGGGCTGCACCAGTGTGTCTCTTCGCCGCTGCTGCTGCAGTGCTGCTACTGCTTGAGTGCCGCTGCTGCCGCGAACTGCCGCCGCTGCTGCGCTGCTGCTGCTGCACTGCTGCTGCTGCTGCTGCTGCTGCTGCTGCAGGCGCCGCCGCACCTGGTGTTTCACAACTTTGCGACTCCAGTGGGTCTGCGGGTCCTTTCGATTTTGAAGTTTTTGTTTCCCCCTTCTACAGTGTCTAGCCACCGCGTGCATGCGTTTGTAAATATTAATGACACAATCCACTTCCGACACTACACCTGGACGGACACCAGAAGCAGCAGCAGCAGCAGCAGCAGCAGCAGCAGCAGCAGCAGCGGCGGCGGCAGGGGTGGCGACGGGGAGAAGGATGCAGGCACGTTCTGCTGCCGTTTCTGCGAGCTTCTTTGTCTGCTGCTGTTTCCTTTTTCTTTTGTCTCTTTTGTCTCTTTCTATTTCTTTTATATCTTTTTTGTCTCCTTTTGTTTCTTTTGTCTTTTTAGATTTGCTGCTGCTCTTCATTTGCTTCCTCATACTTAATTTTGCTTCACAACAGCAGCAGCTCCTCTTTCTTGTCCCTCTGCACTCTCACTAATGGCCCTTTTTGCTGCTGCTGCTGCTGCACTGCTGCTGCTGCTGCTGTGTCTCACTTGCTGTCTGTTTATTTGTTCCCTTTGATGTCTCTTCAGTGTCTCCTTATAATTTGCTTTTTCAGTTTTTTTGTCTTTTCACTTGTCTCCTTTTATTTCTTTTCATTTTCTTTGCTGTTCCCCTTTTGTCTCTTTTTGTTTTTTTGTATTTCTTTTTTACTTCTTTTGTTTCTTTTTGTCTCCTTTTGTTTCTTTTATCCCTCTTCATTTCTTTTCATTTCTTTTTGTCTCTTTTTATTCCTTTTTGTCTCTGTTTATTCCTTTTTGTCTCCTTTTATTTCTTTTATCTCCTTTTATTTCTTTCTGTCTTTTATTTCTTTTTGTCTCCTTTTATTTGTTTTATCTCCTTCTATTTCTGTTTCTCCTTTTATTTCTTTTTTCTCCTTTTATTTCTTTTTGTCTCCTTTGTCTCCTTTCATTTCTTTGATCTCCTTTCACTTCTCTTTGTCTCCTCCTATTTTTTGAATTCTTTTTGTCTCCTTTATCTCTCTGTCTTCTCCATTATTCCACTTCCTACCATCAACTATTTACTATTTATTCACTATCAATTAATCTATTTATTATTTATTTATAAATATAATTACAACTGTTTATTTGAATGTTATTTATTATTTATTTATATATTTATTTATAATTTATTTATTTTTATTTCAGGACAAGAACCCGCGAAGGGACTGTCTCTAACTGAAGTGGGCCCTCGCTTTTGTCTTAAGCCTTTTAAAATAGAATTGGGGACAGCAGAAATGAAGGACTTGGAAAAGGAATGGGCCCTCAGGCCCTTCTTTAATGCCCCCAAACAGGCCCTCGCCTAAACCCTAAACCCTAAACCCTTTTTAGTGGCAAAAGAATGGGCCCTGAGGCCCTTCTTTAAGTCCTCCAAACAGGCCCTCGGCCAAACCCGAAACCCTAAACCTTCTTATCACAGCCAGATCCCGGTGGCTAGCTGCAGCAGCTTGCAGAGCTAGCTGCAGCTAGCTGTGAGTAGCGAGTTCTCGCCGCAGCTAGCTGTGGCTAGCTATCAGGAGCTAGATCTCCCTGTGGCTAGCTGTGGCTAGCTAGCTATGAGTGGCTAGGGCGTGCTGTGGCTAGCTGGCTCTAGCAATGGCTAGCTGGAGCTAGCTAGCTGTGGTTAGCTAGATCTCGCTGTGGCTAGCTGCAGCTAGCTGCAGCTGCTGCGCAGTGTGGGGCCCCAGGGGTCTGTTGCTGCGGCGGAAACTCTTTATTTTGTTTTAAATTAAAACTTTGAATTAAATTAAATATTTTTATTTTTAATTTATTTATTTTATTTGTCATTTAAATGGACTGGGCTGTTGGGACGCTCCATATCTTTTGTGTCTTTGGCGCTGGGGTGTATGTACAGCCTGCATGTACACCCGCGCACTCTGCGTCGCTCGTCCATTTTTTGGAATTTGGAGGAAATAAGTTCATTTAAAGAGAAAATAAGTTAACTTTTAATTTTTTAAAGTTTTAATGAGTCAAATTCACAATTAGAATCCCATTTTGCCGGCTAAGTCGCGCAAACGGCCGAAATCGCCTGCATGTTTCGATCCGGCTTCCAGGACCAACCCCACCCTCCAGTCGCCAATAAACACGCAGTTTTATCCTTTTTCTTTGTTTCATTTTGCTTTATTATTAAAATATAATTCAAAAGAAATGCTTTTCGTCCATAACTGCGGAATTACACGCGTTTCAGGCGGTGGGTTCTGGGGTGTATGTACACCTCGAGCCCGAAGCGCGGGAAGTGCAGTCTAGAGAATTAATTTCCCTTTTATTTATTTTCTTTTTATTCATTTTCTTTTTATTTGCTTTCTTTTATTTCATTTTTTCCTTTTTATTTATTTCCCGTTTCCCGAAGCTTTGCTTCTTTTCATCTTCTCCATTTCCCCAGAATGAAGGCAGCAGGGGCTGGCCCTTAGCCGCAACTCAGGCGCAGCAAACTGGCTAGCTAGCTGGCCAGCTAGCTGTCTAGCTAGCTAGCTGGCTGGCTGGCTAGCTAGCTTGCCACCGCATAAAGGCTGTTGGGGACAAGCAGCAAGCAGGGCCCAGGGAACCCCAGAAACGACCCCAGGGGAAACCCTAAGCCCTAAACCCTAAACCCTAAACCCTTTTCTGGGTCGCTGCTGAGATGATCCCTGTGGCCCTTTTGGAGCTCTTCTTTCCGGGAGAGTCTCAGGATGGTCAGTCCTCTTTTTTTCATTAGCTGCCGTTCTGCTGCTTCTGCAGCAGCAGCAGCCGCTGCTGCAGCAACAGGAACAGCAGCTGCTGCTGCTACCACTGCAGCAGCAGCAGCAGCTGCTGCTGCATAAGCAGCAAACCTTCCTCCTGCCCATGTAGCAGTGGGTGCTAGTCTATTGCTGTTCCAGCAATCGGCTTCGCTGCTGCTGTTTGCCCATCACAGCTGCTGCTGCTGCTGTTGCTGCTGCTGCTGCTGCTGTTCCTGCGCAGAGGGCCTGCAGCAGTTTGTGTCCCTTTGGTTGGACTTCTTCATTCGAAACGCAGATGAAATTCTGCCAGTGGTGAGAGTCCCCTCAAGTCTGCTGCTGCTGCTGTTGCTGCTGCTGCTGCTGCTGCTGCTGCTGCAGTTGCTTCTGCTGCTGTCGTCCGCGTAGAAAAAGATCCTCGTCCTTTCTGCTGCATAGACGCTCGCTTGTTGTTGCTGCTGGACCTTGCTGCTGCTGCTGCTGCTGCAGTTCTTGCTCCCAGTCCCATTTGCTGCTGCTGCTGCTGCTGCTGCAACTCTTTGCGCCCATCCCCATTTGCTGCTGCAGCGGCAGCAGCACTTGCGCCGAGCCCCACTTGCTGCCGCCGCCGCTGCTGCTGCTGCTGCTGCTGCTGTAGGTGGACCCGTTCACGTTGGAAGTGCCGCTGGTGCTGGGCCGTCTGGTGTCTCTACAGCCCCCCCCCAGCCCCGGGGCTTTTGTTTCCTCTCTTTGCTGCTCCCCACAAGATGTGCTGCATGCAATGAGCTGCGGGTTGCATGCGCTGCTGCTGCTGCCGGAGTTTGCTGCTCGGGTTCCTGCTGCTGCTGCAGTGGCTGCAGCGGCGCTCACCGGCGAGGCCGCCGCCGCTGCTGCTGCTGCTGCAGCACAACTGTCTCCAGAAGCAGCAGAAATCACAAGCACTGCAGCAGGAGTCCCCATTACTGTCTCCATTAGGCCCATCGACTTGGGGCCCCCCACCGCCTTCGGGGCCCTTCGCAGCAACCAGGTCAAACTGCTGCTGCTGCTGCTGCTGCTGCTGTTGCTGCCACTGCTGCTGCTGCTACCTCCTCTGCTGCTGCTGCTGCGTTTGCGAGTGATTCCAACGCTATAACGAACCGCTTCCTGTACTAGTGCAGATGCTGCTGCTGCTGCTGCAACTGGCTTTCCTGCTGGCGCTGCTGCTACTGCAACTGGCTTTCCTGCTGCTGCTGCTGCTGCTGCTGCACTGACTGAGCCCCTGTGTCTGCTGCCGACGGCGCTGCGCTCCCTGTCTCTGCTTTTTCTTCTTGGCCACCGGGCCCAAACGAGCAATTAATTCAAGCAAATTAAACAATTAAACAACTAAATAATTAATTAATTAATTTAATTAATTAATTAATTAATTATTTATTTATTTATTCATTTATTGCTGCAGATCGGGCGGCTTGTCTCCGTCCACGGCTCCGTGCTGCGGGCCCATTCTTCGCAGCCGCTGCTGCGGCGTCTTTGCTTCGAATGCGCCAAGTGCGGACTCCGCCTCAACAAACAGCTTCTCGACGGACGGTGAGCAGCAGCAGCAGCAGCAGCAGCAGCAGC
>NW_013543442.1:184489-185909 GCF_000499545.2 Eimeria tenella
CAGCAGCAGCAGCAGCAGCAGCGGCGGCACCGGCGGCGGCGGCGGCGGCAGAAGCGAGGCCGCTGCAGCAGAAACAGCAGCAGAAGCAGCTGCGTATCCTGTGTGCTGCTGCTGCTGCTGCTGCTGCTGCTGACGGCCACGCTGCGGGTGGTGGGGCTGGTAGTGATGCTGCTGCTGCTGCTGCTGCAGTTGCTGCTGAGGCCTTTTCAAAACACGACTTGCTGCAGCTAGTGCTGCCACTGCTGCTGCTGCTGCTGCTAGTCCTCTTGCTGCTGCTGCTGCTGCTGCAAACTTTGCTGCTACGGCCAAGGCAGTTGCTGCCGACACGTCGGGGCAAGGTGACAGCGCTCAGACCTAACCACTGCTGCTCCTCTTGCTGCTGCTGCTTCTTTTGCTGCTGCTGCTCCTCTTGCTGCTGCTGCTTCTCGTGCTGCTGCTGCTGCTGCTGCCGCTGCAGCTATGACCCCCCACAAGTGTGCCCCCGCAGCCGCTGTCCTTCGCGATTTTTTGTCCCCTTGCGGAGACTGGCAACTGCGGTGGACGTACAGCGCATCAGGCAAGGCATCAAATTGCTGCTGCTGCTGCTGCTGCTGCTGCTGCTGGCCTGTTCGTGCTGATGCTGTTGATGCTGTTTCAAGGGCTGCTGCTGGTGCTGCTGTGGCTGCTGGAACTGCGGGCCAAAGCGACTCACAACCAGGGTTTAAGATTTAGGGATTAGGGTGAAGGGTTAAGGGTTAAGGGTTTAGGGTTTAGGGTTTAGGGTTTGGGGTCTGCAGGCTGCAGGAAGCAACAACGCAAAGTGCAGAAGCAACAGCAGAGGGCCCCCAAGAAGAACAAGGGAGGCCCTTACCCGGGGGAATAAGGCCCCCGGCCACCATCGACTGCGAGGTTGCTAAACCCTAAACCCTAAACCCTAAACCCTAAGGTGTTGGCCGTCAACCTTGAAGTGGCTCAGCGCGAGTTCCCCTGCGCTGCGCGTAAGGTTTAGGGTTTAGGGTTTAGGGTTTAGGTTTAGCGCCACGAGCCACAAGCCAGTCGTGTAGGGTTTAGGGTTTAGGGTTTAGGGTTTAGGGTTTAGGGTTTGCGGTGGCGCTGCAGCTCACCGGCTTTCTCGTTGGCCAGTGCAGCCCAGGAGACCGGGTTTGCATCACAGGTGAACTAAACCCTAAAAGCCAAACTCCATGCATGCATAGGGGGCCCCCTAAAACTTGGGGGCCCCTGGGGTCCCGCAGGGGGCCCCTGGGGCCCCCTGGGGGCCCCTTGCGTTTGGGGGCCCCCCGTGGGGGCCTTTGCTTCTGGGGTCCCCTAAGGGGGCCCCCTGTGGAGTATGTGGCCTTTGGGGGGCCCCTTGGGTCTGTAGAGGCCTCAGGGGGCCCCTGAGGAAATGCTGAGGGGCCCCTCAGGGGCCCCTCAGGGGCCC
>NW_013543442.1:186009-200275 GCF_000499545.2 Eimeria tenella
CCCCAAACCCTCCCCAAACCCTCCCCACCAACCCCCAAACCCCGCTCAAACCCTCCGCACCCCCCAAACCGCGAACCCCCCGCGAGGTACCGTTCTGGGGCGCGGGGGCGGCGTGCTTGAACTCCTCGAAGGCGGCGTCGTCGAGGGGCGGCTGGTAGCCGGGGCGGGAGGCGTCGAGGGGGTCGAAGGAAAGCTTGATTTCGAGAAAAGCGACGGTCTTGCTGTCGGTGACCGTGTCGAGCCCCTCCTCGAGCGGCTCGTAGACGAGCGCCACGGTGGTGTTGCCGCAGGTGTTGAGCTGGTGCAGCCCGCGGTAGCGGCGCTTGAGCTGCTCCGCGAGCGCAATGGCCTGGCCTATGGCGTTGCCCGAGGCCTTGATGGTCAGCTGGCGCAGCTTGTGGTCTTCGAGGAGCGAGGCGGCGTAGGCGACGTAGCTGAAGACGCGGCCCATGGCGGTGACGCGGACTTCGTCGCTGCCCAGCGGCTCGCGCGCGGGGCGCACGCGCCGGTACTTCTCCATCGCGCCAAACCCTGATTTAGGGTTTCGCAGCTCCTGCCTTTCGCTCGCACGTGCACGTGCGCGCCGCTGCCGCCGCCGCGCGCCTCTCTGCCCTTCGCCCGCTGCTGCTCCCGCTGCTGCCACTGCTGCGACTGCTGCTGCTGCGACTGCTGCTGCTGCTGCTGCTACGCCGGCCGCCGCCAGGAAGCTCCTGCTGCGCCCAGGACCGCCGCCCCGGCCGCCCCCCAGCCCGCCCGCCCGCTGCGGGCCGCCCGCCGCCGCTGCTGCGACACCGGGCCCCGCCCCGCCGCCGCGCGCCCCGCCGCTGCTGCTGCTGCTGCTGCTCCTGCTGCAGCACGTCTTCTTTTCGCCAACGCCTTCCCTTTCTTCCTTCGCGAACTCCCCAACACACCCCCCGCGCGCCCGCGCCGCGCCCCAAACCCCTAACCCCGCCCCGCCCGCCCCGCCCCGGGGTGCTGCCGCATGCTCCGCTGCTGCTCTGCTGCTGCTCCTCCCCGCCTCCTGCTGCGCCTTTGCTGCTGCGCGCGCCCCACCTTCTTTCAGCGCCAAATCCACGATACACTCCCGAACTCGCACCCACGCTGCTTGTTGCACCGGCGCCTCGCACGCTGCGCCGCCCCTCACACGCGGCGGCAGCACCTCCTGCTCCTCCTGCTGCTGCTGCGGGGCCGCCGCCGGCACCAGCCAGCTCCCCACTTTCCCTGGTGCAAATGGCCCGCAAAGGCTTTCTTTAGCTGCTGCTTCAAATCAGTAGCGAAATGGCCCCAGAAACGCCGGCCTTACGAAATCCACACTTCCTCCCAGCACCAGACACAACCCTCCGGTGTGTGCTGCAGCGCAGCAGCACCCGCGGGGTGCACTCGCTCTGTTCGGGGCGCTGCGTGCGAAAATAAAGGTCAATTTTGCATTTTAATTCGTATTAGTGCTTTTAAAGGCTCCTTTCGCATTTAAGACACCTTTCCACTAGACGCAGACTCCGGAGGTCCCGCGCGCAGCGGTCCTCTGGTGTGCGTACACCGCAAGTTCGCGCGGGTGCGCAGGCTGGAAAGCAAGAAATGCATCTCATTTTATTTCCTCACTTTAAAATTTATAAGATTAAAGTTAAATTTCCTGAAAGTTCTGCTGCACTCCGGGGTCTTGCTGCGGCACCAACGACAGGCCCCTGCAGCCGGAGGGGTCCTCCTGCTGCTGCTGGAGCAGCGTTTAGCAGCAAGGCTGCCCCAGCAAGTAGCAGCGGGTGCTGACACGGGAAAAAGCCGCTGGAGCTATTTGGGAGCGCTGCTGCTGCTGCAGGCCGCCCCGGCTGCAGCAGCAGCTGGTGCTGCTGCTGCGCTGCTGCAGCGTGTGGGGAGCTCCGAATTCGCTCATTTGTTTCTCCCCAGCCGCTGAAGCCCCACACGGCGGTGGCCCCTCCAGTGCAACAAACCCTAAACCCTAAACCACTGGAGCTTACTCAACAGCTCTGCAGCAGAACGCCGCAAGTCTCCTAGTCTGTCACTTCTGCTATCAAAGTATTCAAATAGATATGTTGGTGGCACAGTAACACCGACAAAAATCAGAAGAAAAGAAGCAGCAGCAACTGCTGCTGCTTTTGCTGCTGCTGAGACTGCCATTGCTGCTGTTGCTGCTGCTGCTGCTGGCTTTGCTGCCGCTGTTGCTGCTGCCGTTGGCTCGGCGATCACAGATGCTATGATTCCTTCAGCTGTTGCTTTTGCCGCCACTCTTGTTGCTGCTGCTGCTGCTGAATGGGAATTCAGGTGTACGTACACCTGGAATGAGTGCAGAAAATGGTCAACAGAAAGCGCCTCATTTTCCTCTTTTTGTTTTGCACAAAAAGACGCAGTTCTAATTGCATTAATGTTTGAGATCTGGGAAATAATAATTGGAATTAAATGCAAAATAAATAATTGTTGGAAAATGAAAAATGGAAACAGACCCCGAAAGAAGTTCTGCACGCTGCCGAGAAAGCCTTTCTTTCTTTCTTTCATGACCTGGAAAGAATTAATTAATTTTTTTGGTTTTTAAATGTTGAAAAGAATTAATTGATTATTATTTTCGAAATAATTAATTTATTAATAGTTTTGTTTCTCAAATGTTCAAGATTTCTCACATATTGCAATTCCTCTTCGTCTGCTCTGTAGAAAGACTCTTTTGCCGCCGCTTCCTCCTCTTGCTGGCATTTCAAAAAGCAAAATGAAATTAAAGAAAATTAAATTGAATTAAATTAGTTCATTTAATTAATTTAAATTTTGAAATTAATTCATAAATTGCATTTAATTCGTCGAGTTCTTTCGCGGCGACTTGCCTTGGTTAGCACTTTAATCCTCTCCACCTGAAAATCGGAAAATTGCAAAAAAAGAAAATGAAAAATTGTCTCAAAATAGAATTAAATAATAGGATCGAATAAATGAAATAAAACAAATTAAATTTGAATCAATTAAAATGTTTTTAATTCATTTAAAAGCTCTTTGCTCACGGGATTGTCCATTGCCGCGTCTTGGCCGTTCAGAAGTTTCCTTGCTGATGATTCAAAAAGCAAAAATAAAAAGAAATGCAAAATTAGAAAATTCCAAAAATAAAAACACTTGAGAAAAGATGAGAAATTTTTGATTCGAATTCAAAGAAACTTCAAATAATGAAATTCAATGCAGAATTCATTTTATTCAACTTATTCAACTTATTCAAATTCAACTTATTCAACTTGTTCAATTCGTTCAACTTATTCAACTCAGTTAATTTATTCAACTTGTTCAATTTATTCATTTTGTTTAATTCATTTGGCTTATTCAATTTATTCAACTTTTTCAATTCACGCAATTCTCTCAACTTATTCAATTTATTCAATGTCTTTAATTTATTTAGTGCATGCAGTTTATTCGACTTATCCAGTGCATGCAGTTTGTTCAAGTTATTCAACTTATTCAATTTATCCAATTTATTCAACGCATGTAATTTGTTCAACTTATTCAATGCATGTAATTTGTTCAATTTATTCAATGCATGCAATTTATTCAATTTTTTCAATGCATGCAACTTATTCAATTTGTTCAATTAATTCAATTAATTTAAATTTTTCAATTTAATTCAATCAAATCCACTTGCGAGTTCAATAGCTCTGTCTTAATTCTGAATTGAAAGTTGAATAAAAATCTGAATTGAATATTAGCAGAAGACCATTCAACAAATATCGAGCTGCGGAATTATTAAATGAATAATTAGAATATTCATTGAATTAAAATGAACAATTAAATTATATTACTTTTTAAATCAAAAATTAATTTAAATTTGAACAAGTTGTTCATTTGAATTCAACTTGAAATTCAGCCCAGACCATTCAATATTGAATTGCGCATTGAGCACAAGATTGAATTAAATATGAAATTAAATGAATAATAACTCAAATAAATTTAAATTAGTTTCAAATTAAATTAAAATTAATTCAAATTTGAACAAATTGCTCATTTGAATTCAATTTGAAATTCAAGTCTCACCGTCGCTGCCAATCTGCTGGGACTCCACCAGCATTTTCTCGTAGAGTTTGTTGAAGCTCATCATGGGCTGTTTGCGTTGAATTCAATTCAGATTGAATTCAATTAAATTGAATTTTAATTCAATTGAATTTCAATTAAATTGAGTTTCAATTCAAAGAGTATCTCGGAGAAAAAGACAAAAGAAAGAAAGCTTCAAAGTGCAGCAGCAGCAGCTTCCTCACCTTCGGCGAAATTATTATCAAAGGAGTCTTCTTCGCCGGAGCCCCAGCAACAAATCCTGCTGCTGCTGCTGCTGCTGCTGCTTCTGGCTCCCCTCCCCCGATCCCTGGGTATTCTGGGGCGAATATAATTCATTAATGCTGCACTTGAGCAGCAGAAAGTGACCAGTGGTCTAATTCACGAATGTCCAGTTTAATTCCGTTTGCAGTGGCCGCCGGCATGGAAAGCTGCGCAGTATCGATTGCCGCTTGCGCTCCTTCTCCGCGGGAATGCAAGTGTTGCTTCAGTCTGCAGATTTTAAAATATAAAAAGAAGTTCTAAAAGGGAAAAAAAGCCCAAAAGTTGAAACTCTTTCCAGATTTGCCGCTGCTCACTGCGCTATTTGCTGCTGCAGCTCGTTCAACTGTGCGTTCTGCTGCGCAATAATGGAGTCCAACGAATCGCCTGCAGCAGACACTCCACTTCATTCACAAAAAGAAAAGAAAAATAAACTAACTTCCGAAAACAAAAGTGCAGCCAGAAAGAAACAAAGCCGCCAGAGCGGCGAAACTCCGATTGCAAAATGGCATTCTTCTGAGCAGCAAATGCAAAAAGAGGGAAAGCTGCATTAAATGCGCATGCAACTAGCAGCGACGCGGCATCTGTAGGGCTTAAATGCAAATAAAACCCATCAACACTTTTATTTGCAGAAAGGGAAAAAGTCAAACGGCAGAAGAAGAGCCTTTCAGTTCGAATCTTAGAAGCAGCAAAGATGCCTATACACCTCAACACACGAAATGAAAAGAACTAAAACTGTGTCTTTTTGAATTATTGCGTTGGCCACCTCAACAGAAAGTCTAAGTAAGTACATTTTAGCTAAAAGTATACTTTCAAAGTGAATTTCCTTTTCAGATTCGAAGCTCTATTGTAGCAAGATTCGATTCAAACACGTTGCTGCAGCTGCAAGGCCACTTTGTTCTCCTTTCAAACTTTTGGTGCGGAAAAAAGATTTTTTAAATTCTTATTCATCCATTTTTGTTGAAACGCCTCAGCCACGCATGCTGCGCAATTCTTTCTGAGCTAGCAAGCCATTAAATTGCATCTGTTTCAATATTAGTGACAATTACTCTCAAATTAAAAGAAAATATTTGCAGCATGCGTTGAAAAAATTAACACTGGCGCGGACTGTTGATAGATTCTGCTTCAAGACAGCAGATCTGAATCTAGATAAAAGAATGCTCAGCAGCAGCAGCAGCAGCAGCGGCAGCAGCAGCAGCAGTAACATCAGCAGCAGTAGCAGCAGCAGCAGCAGGCTTCTTCGAGCTAGTAAGGTTTATTGCAACTAGCTACTATTCCATAAAATCAAATTATTGAAAAGCTTGTAATTACTTTTGTTGCAAAATTTAAAAACAGAAAATATGAATAGTGCCGTGGCCAAACTTGCAATACTGGCTGCAGCTAAAGTTCCCTCTGCCATATTTGATTTGATAGATTTTTTTATTTTGGATTTGATACTTTTCAATTTTATTTAATTACTTCGTAATAAAGCAAAAATAAAAGATTAAATAGAAAAAGAAGATAAATTTGCACGAGACACCAGCAGCAATTCTTGAATAAATTTCATGTTTGCTGCAAATGCAACATTTCGCAAATATGCAAATTATGAAAAGATAATGCCATTTATTTGTTTTTAGAAACAAAAATGGAAGCAAAAATGCAATTTAGAAGAATATAATGCCATTTATTTAAATCTAGAAACAAAATGTGAACAAATGTGCATATTATGAGAGCATAATGCTATTTATCCCAATCAAGAAAACAAATAAACGCGAATATGCGAATAATAATATCAAAATGCCACTAATTTGAATTTAAAAGTAAATTGTAACTAAGTGTGCAAATAACAAGAGCATAATGCCACTAATTTGAATTTAGAAGCAAAATTCGACAAACTGAAAACTAAACTTGCATGCATTTGCTTCTCCTGCATGCAGAAAAGGAGCAGAAACAGAAAATCTAATTGCAGAAAAGAGGAAAAGCTTTTAAATAAATTTGCCTTTCTCTAGAAAACTACAGAAGTGCAATCTGGCTAAAAAGCTGAACTGGAAGCGAATCTGCGAGCACTAAAGGGTAGAAAGTAGAATTTGAAAATAAGAAGATGAAGACAAAATTCTTTTGTAAAATATATTTTAAAAATAGAAATACTAAGACAAAATTATCTTCGTTTTGCTTCGTTTTGGGCAGCCAAAGGAGGCAAAAGCGCAAAAGGCATTCCTTTTGAAGTTGCAAACAGGGCGAACATGAACAGTGCGGAAACGGACTTAAGGATCCGCGATGGATTTGAGGAAAAGGAATGAACCTGGGGCTCTTTTGCCATTAAGAATTCTATTTAATATTCAAAAGTGGAAATATATATTGCAGATATTGAGCTGCTGAAGTTGAAAAGGGAAAAATAGCTCAGGAAAGCTGGCTGCAGCGCTCTGTGCTGCGGGCGCCACTTGCAAACAACTTCACTTCAAGAACCGATTCCCTACAAAGCGGAGTCGTTTGAACTTGAAGAGAAACAAAGGACTTTAAATACTTTAACAATATACTTTAACAATATTAATTAGAAAGAAATGGCACAAAAAGAAGAAGCTCCGTTTTCGAATTCGCACAAGTGAACATTCAAGTTCAAGTTAGTCCACTGCGCGTTGTGCAGATGTCGAAACCTTTAGCTCACGATTCCGCATGCATGCACGGACCTGAATTCCAGTTTCTTCAACTCTTTTAATCCAATTTATTTAATTCAATTCATTTAATTCAATTCAATTCAATTCAAAGAAACCTACGCAGCAGGTTTGCCTTTTGCGGCGCCACAGCCGCAGCTGCTGAGACCTCCAGGGCCTCCAGATCCATTCAAAAATTTCACTAAGTACTTTCTCACAGTTCAAGTCGTGCGAGCAAACTTGTACCTGCACTTGAATTCAACTTGAATTAACTTGAATTTATTTGAATTTATTTGAATTAATTTGAATTAAACTTAAATTAAACTTGAATTATTTAACTTGAATTAAGCTTTAACAAGCCGACTCCGGCGATCCCGGGACAAAGGGGCGGAAAAGACAAGAAACAAACAGAGAACAAACCGTGTAAAACAAATCCTTAAGAGTCGCCGCTGCTGCTGCTGCTGCTGCTGCTGCTACTACTACTACTACTACTACTACCGCTGCTGGCGCTGCTGCTGCTGCTACTACTACCGCCGCCGCCGCTGCTGCTGCCGCCGCCGCTGCAGCTGCTGCTGCTGCTACCAGTTCCCGTTCAAGTGGCTGTCGACTGTGCGGGCCATAACGGCGTAGGCGAACAAGTTGGGGGAAGGAACATTGCGGGCGACTCTGCGGGTTTGCTCGGCGAGCCTGTTGGGGAGGCGGCTGAGGAAGTCCTGGGCGAGGGAGTCTTCAGTGCGTTTGATCTCGGAGTTGGTTCTTTCGCAAAGTCTAGTGTAGGAGTCGTAGAGAAGCCCCAGCTCGACGTAGAGTTTGAGGGCTTTGTGGGGGGGGGCCCCTCGGAGTTCGCGGCGCAGGAAAGACTCGGGGTTTCCCAGGCAGAGCAGCCGCAGCATCACCTCCACCAGCGTCTGGTAGTCCCGCTTCCGCCCTGGAAACAGCATTTCCATGCGCTTTCTGTAGAAGTAACGGACAGTTGCGTCCATTTGGCCCTCGGCAATCTCGAGAAGCTGCTGTTCGCGCCGAAAACGGGCGGCGAAGGCTTCGATCGAGCACAGAAACTTGTCCACCTCGAGGTACGAAACTGGAACAGACTGCAGGCGCCGCACGTGGGAAAGCGCCTCTTTTTCCAGAGAACTGCCCTCGCAAACACTTGAACTTAGCGATTCATAAATTCCTTCTGCAAAAAGGCCAGAAGGAATGGAACTGGCGAGCGACGACTGCGGCGGCGCGCCTGCATCCTGGGGTGTACAGGCAGCTCCAGCCCACACGCGCGCGTCCGCCAGCGGCCGATCCAGCAACTGCTGCGGCACAATTGCTTCTCTTTCCTTTACATTTCCCATTTGATCATTTAAAAGCATGTGAACTATATGCTGGGTCAGCTGCGGAGAAGGATCTCGCGCAGCGAACGCGTCGGCCCCCTGCTCGGTGGGGGGAGCCACCGTGGGCGCAGCACTCGCCATATCTTCGAGAAATTAGCCCTAAATCGGCCACAACTCACGCGTTTGGGGGCTTCGCAAGAAACTCTTTTCTTTAAAAAACAACTCAAGCATTGAAATGAAAGAAACGCCGTCTCCAACCAGCACCACAAACAGACCGTCGAGGCAACTAGCCCCGGGCAGCCCATGCGCACGGGCGCTGGGCTTCTTCAGCCGCGCTGCACGGTTCCCGCGGAGCCAATTTCGCACAACTTTTTGCCCAAGAAATCCCCCGTTTTCCACTTTTTCCCCTCTAAATAAACTTTATTTTCATTTATTTATCCTTTTCACCCACTTTTCTCGAAAAAAACGGCCAGAATCCACAGCCGAGACCTCCCCGAGCAAGGCAGGACGCCCTGCCCGTCAGGCCCCAACACTGCAGCAGCCTCTCCTGCCCGCAGCAAAGTGCATCAAATGCGGGTTGAATTTGGCGGTCTTCTTTGTTTTTCTGTATTTAAAATGAAATACGTTATTTTTAATTTCATTAATTGCACTTATTTAGTCCTTTAGAGGCCTTGTTTAGCGTTCTTTCCCGCACGCCCCCGGAGCGCCCGCAGGTGGAGCGGCCCCACAAACCCGTGCCACTGGCTTTCCCGTCCCCGCGGCTCCTCTGAATCAATAAATTGATTTTATTTTTATTTTTTAAGTTTTAAATTTAAAAACTAAATTAATTGGAAACAAAACCCATTCAAAACGCCCGGCGTCTCGCCGCGCAGCCCCCGCTGCTGGGAAATCGTGCAGAGGCGGCTGCCCGACCGAAGGCTCAGAAGGCGGATCGAAAGAAATAAAGGAAATAAATGAATTTAAAATTAAATTAAGTATTAAATTTAACCATTTTCTTTATTCGTTTCCCACAAATCCTTCACAAACCCGCAGGTAGCAGCAGCAGCAGCAGCGCAGCAGCACACTGCAGCACGAGAGCCAAGCCCACAGCAGCACAGCAGATCGCTGGAAATGGCTGCATCTGCCTACCTGCAGCTAGCTGCAGAGAGCAGTAGCTAGCTGCAGCAAGCTGCAGCAGACCGCAGCTAGCAGCAGTGAGCAGCAGCTTGTAGCAGCCAGCAGCAGCAGGCAGCAGACAGCAGCAGCAAGCAGCAGACAGCCAGCTGCAGATGTCAAGGGCACTCCCGAGCTGCAGGCAGCCACACCATAAACCCTAAGTCCTAAACCCTCAATGCTAAGCTCTACACACTAAACGCCACGGAGACCCTCAGCGCTAAACCCTAAACCCTAAATTAGGGAGTTTAGTCGCTGAGACGCCCAGAGGACTTACGGAGTTTATTTAAAATCCAGTGAGGTGTATGTACAGCTAGTAGCCACTTGAAAAGTATAGCCCTCTGCTGGAGACGAACTGCAGCGGATGCTGCTGCTGCTGCTGCTGCTGCTGCTGTTGCTGCGGAGCCGCTACTGCTGCTGCTGCTACTGTTGCTGCAGTGCCGCTACTGCTGCAGCTGCCGTTGCTGTGGCTGCGGTGCCGCTAGTGCTGCTTCCGCGGCGCTGCTACTGCTGCTGCCTCTGCTGCTCGCGCTGCGCTGCCGCTACTGCTGCGGCCGCTGCTGCTACTGCTGCTGCTGCTGCTGCGCCATTTTAGCAGCAAGAAATAGAAAAGATGCATGCGATTTCGGAGAGTTAATATATCAGAATAAGAAATGAAGCAAAGGAGACAAAAACACATATCTCATGTCTGCTGCCTCCAGACCATCTTTTGCTGAAGCTCTTTCCCTATTTATATATATTGTTGCTTATTTAATCTAGTTAATTTAACTAATTTAATTAATTAAATTAATTAATTTAATTTTTTAATTTGTTTTTTTAATTAAAACCAAAACGCATGCAATACACCGCAAACGCCCGCGCCGCCCGAGGTGTAGCGACAGCGAGGCCGAAACGCCTCCAGTTGCTTTCCAGTAAATGCGAAAATGCAATTAATTAATTAATTGGCAACAAATAAATAAATAAATTAATTAATTAATCAATTAATTAATTTAATTAATTAATTTAATTGGTTTAATTAATTCACAAGGAAGGCGCCGCGGACCCGGCCCCGCTTCGCTGTGGCAGCAGAAGCAGATTTGTTGCCACTTTACCGTTTAAATGGTATTTTTTCGGTTTAAATTGTCCTTTTGGATTCTAAGTGGCATTTAATGAGTTTAAATGGCACTTTTAGGGTTCTAAACGGCATTTTTCGGATTTTGGATGGGGGAATCGACCAATAAATGGATTTATTCATTTATTTTTCGGCTAAGTTGCGAAGCGCTGTGACAATTTCGTTCTCCAGACTCTTGAAGAAAACCTTGCACTCGTCCTCGGGCTTCAGCGGCGGGAGAAACTTCATACTTGTGATTTTCGAGATTGTGGGCCTCAAAGTGTTATAAATGGTGCCCCAGCCGATTCGGTGTTCACTGCCGGCAGTTTCTGAACAGAAAAATGAAAAATAATCCAAAACAATCCAAAAAATGCAAGAAAATGCAAAAAAAATCCGAAAAATGAAAACTTTCGGCGTTTTTTGGGCCGGTGTGAAGTCCCGGGCGTTCAGGTGTACGTACACCCCAGACGGGCGGCTGAAAGGGGGAAAGCCGTTTCTTGACGAAGCATCCCTTGAAGGCCTTTTAATTGATTATTTTTGGTATCTACCTGTTCATTTTATTATTATTTATTCATTTATTTGTTAATTTTATTGTTTATTTGTTTTATTGTTCGTTTTTTTGTTTTGCTGTTTGTTCCTTACCCTGCATCACCCTCAGGCACTGGTCGTAGAAGAGGCAAATTGTCTTCATCATCCCCACCGTCTGAAAAAATTAAAAAGGAATAAAAATATAATTCAAAAGAATAGATAATTATTAAATTTAAATCAATGATAAAACAAAAACAATTAATAAATCAAATTAAGGAATCGAGGTGGAGCAACGTGCAGCACTAATGCATGGACCACCAATACATGCACCGATGCATGCGTCAGTGAATGCGATAGTGCATGCACTAAATGGACTTTTGAAATGATTGAAAACAGCTTTCTCGGGAGACAAAAAGAAAACAAAAAGGAAAAAGTTCGGAAACAAGAAAGGAACGTTTGGAAACAATTAGGGGATGAAAAAGAAAAATGACAAAGATATAATGCAGAAACAGTAAAGAGACAACAAAGCAGCAAAAAGGACAAAAGGAAGACAAGGAAAGAGACAAAGAAGGGACAAAAAAGGAGACAAAAAGGGGACAAAAAACGAAACAAAAGAGACAAAAAAGGAGACAAAAAGAGCCAAAAAACAGAGAAAATCGAGATAAAAAGAAACGAAAAAAGAAACAAAAAAGCCAGAAAATGAATTAATTGACTTAAAAATCGAAAACAAAAAGGACCTTGTGGAGGGGACACATATAATCGTAATCGGAAAAAGCGTTTTGCTGCAAAAAGTCTTCTCTGATGATTTTGGCGACTTCGAGAATGAGCTTTTGGTCCTGCGAAAAACAAAAATCTTTTAAATGCAAAAGTTGAAATATTTGGCAAATGTTTTAATCAAAAAACCAATTTCTTTGCGGATTCTGAAATTCAACAAAATGCAACTCCAGCCACAAGCACTAAATGCAAAATGCAGAAAAAAGGGATAAAAAACAAACAAATTACCCCTCAGCAACTGCAGCAGCAGCAGCAGCAGCAGCAGTAGCAACTGCAGCAGCAACTCTGCATGCACAGCCAGAGGCTGCTGCACGGGAGACTTCGGAAGAATTTGAAATTAAATTAAATGAATTAAAACTACTTTTCAACAAAAATACGTTTTGAAGATGTCTGCGGTTAAACAGCATTTATATGCATGCAAAAAATTGTCAAATGAATTATAAAAATGTATTTTCTATTTTAGAAAAATAATTTCAAAGAAATAATTTCAAAAAGATTTTAATAATTATGAAATAAAAAATACATATTTATATATATTTAACAGTTTGTAGAAGTGCCTGCATGCATGCAACTGTTTAGCGCAAAAGCATATAAACACATTATTCAAGTTTGCCTCGAATTCAAAATAAAGATGAATATAAATTAAATGTAAATAAATATATAAATATAAATATAAAATATAAATATAAACATAAATATAATATAAATATAAATAAAAGATTAGAGTCCTTCCATTCTGTTTTAAATTTCTTTATTTTGGAAATTGCAAAAACTGTGCAGGAGGTGTCTATACACCTCAGAAAGCGAGTCCTTGCCGACGAGCTGTACAATGTCCGTCAGTTCGTTTTCCTGAAGAAATAAAACAAAAATAAATAAAAATAATAAATAAAACTAAATAAGTAAATAAATGAATAATAAGTCATAGGTGGAGCCTTCAGAATGAACAAGCACTGGTAAATACCCTCACGAAGACGCTGCAGCACCACTGCAGCAGCAGCAGCAGCAGCAGTAGCAGCAATGCGACAGCAATGCCTGGCTAATGACCTCGTTTTGAAGAGAAAAAGAAACTAAAATGCATTTAAATGAAACTAATCTGCAGCAGCGGCGGGAAAGAAAGCTGTGTGCCGCAGCAGCAGGAGCACGCAGCAGCAGCAGCAGCAGCAACTTGAGGTGTACGTACACCTCAGCCCACCTGCTGCAAAATGTCACTTATCTTCTGGCGAAGTCCCACAAACTCTTCATCATAAGAATCAAAGAAGGGTTCCAAAAAGCGCAAGTATTTAGAAAAAGAAGAAGTCCAGTTAACTGCAGCAAAAAGAAACAAAAGAGAAATAACAAGAAATTGAGAGGAAATCAAAAAGAAATCAAAACCCTCGAAAACAATTCTGAGAATTGGGGAAGGAGTTTAAGTATTTGTTTTCAATTATTTATTTTTTTTTGATTTCAGAAAATGAAATCAGAGACTAGAAACGAAATGGCCGAGAATGTAAATGCATTTAGGGGGAGAAAACGCGAAAAAATGAAAACACTGAATTAGGGTTTAGGGTTTACAGAACAAAAGAGGCTTGCACAACCAACCGAATGTGCACCCGCGCTTCTAAACCCCGAACCCCAAACTCCACCCCCAAACCCTAAACCCTAAACCCTAAACCCTAACCCCTAACCCCTAAACGCTAAACCCTAACCCCTAAGCGCCACCCCGAAACCCTAAACCCTAAACCCGACCACCCCGCGCAAACCCCGACCCCGCGCGCAAACCCGACCCGGACCCCTCCCCCCAACCCCAAACCCCAAACCCTAAACCCTAAACCCTAAACCCTAACCTGAGGGGAAGTGTTTGCGCTGCGCCAGCTTCTTGTCGAGGCCCCAAAAGACCTGGACAATCGACATCGTCGAAGTTGTCACGGGGTCTGAAAAGTCCCCCCCAGGAGGAGACACTGCCCCCACAATTGTCACCGAACCCTCGCGCTCCGGAGACCCCAAACACTTGACGCGGCCTGCGCAGCAGCAGCAGCAGCAGCAGCAGCAGCGGCGGCAGCAGCAGCGCGGGCAGCAGCAGGCCAGGCGGGGATGAGACAGTGCGGGAGCAGCGAGGAAGCAGCAGCAGAGCCGGTCGTGCTAAAGCAGCGGGAGATGGGACAGCAAATGAACACTAACTCTATGCTGCTCGTTATCAAACCCTAAACCCTAAACCCTAAACCCTAAACCCTAAACCCTCACTGGCCCTCTCGTAGAAGCTCGCCAGCCTCGCCCCCAAGTACGCGGGGTAGCCAGAGTCTGCCTAAACCCTACCCCACCGCCCCTAACCCTCCCCTGCCCTCCCGCCCCACCCCACACCCCAAACCCTAAACCCTAAACCCTAAACCCTAAACCCTCACTGGCCCTCTCGTAGAAGCTCGCCAGCCTCGCCCCCAAGTACGCGGGGTAGCCAGAGTCTGCCTAAACCCTACCCCACCGCCCCTAACCCTCCCCTGCCCTCCCGCCCC
>NW_013543443.1:0-2110 GCF_000499545.2 Eimeria tenella
TTGTTTTTATTTATTTGTTTGTTTTTATATATCTATTTGTTTTATTTATTCATTTGTTTTTAATTATTTGTTTGTTTTTATTCATTTGTTTGTCTTTATTTATTATCTATTTATTTGTTTTATTTATTTATTTTATTCTTTTTTGTTTATTTTTATTTTAATTGGTTTTTGTTTTTTTTGTTCTTCGTTTGAGGTTTTGGAGTTTGAGGTTTTGTTTGTTTGCCTTTTTAGGTAAAGTCTTTTTATCTTTTTACTTTCTTTTATTTTATTTTATTTTTATTTTATTTTCTTTTTATTTTATATTATTTTTATTTTGTTTTCTTTTATTTAATTTTCTTTTTATTTTCTTTTATTTGATTTTATTTTAACTTTATTTTTATTTATTTTATTTCTTTTTATTTTTTAAATTTTATTTTTAATTTCTGTTTTTCCCCTGTTGTTGTTTCATTTCTTTTTAATCAAATTATTTTCCATTTCTTTTATTTATATTTTTATATTTATATTTATTTATATTTGTATTCATATACGCTAATTTTTTATTCTAATTTAATTACATTTAATTAATTATATTCATTTACTTAATTTTTTTTATTTATTTACTTATTTATTTATTTATTTTAATTTGCTTTTAAATTTATTTCTTTTTCATTCTTCCGAAAAAGTCCCTTACAACTTCTTTCCATTTCTTCTTCTTGACAACTAATTAAATAATTAATTTAATTTAATTAATTTAATCAAACTAATTGATTAAATTAATTAATTAAACCTTTATTTATTAATTTATTAATTTATTTATTTATTTATTTATTTATTTATTTTTCAGAAAAAGGATTTTCTCCAGTTTCTTTTGCTGCTTTCTTCGAGGCCAAATATGAGGGGGCCCATCCGCCCTTCTTCGCGGGGCCCCTCAGAGAGGTCAAACCCTAAACTCTAAACCCTAAACCCTAAACCCTAAACCCTAAACCCTAAACCCTAAACCCTAAGGTGTGAGTCCTAAGCGCAGCGGAGCCCGTGGGTTGGTTTGGAGCCGCCTGGCAGCGAAGCGCCAGCTCCACGAGCTAGGGTTTAGAATTAGGGTTTAGGGTTTAGGGTTTAGGGTTTAGGGTTTAGGGTTTAGGGTTTGCTGCAGGCCTTTGAGGAAAGCCGCTGCTTGCAAACCCCTTTGGTGGTTTATTTGCATGCGGAAAACCCTCGAGGAGATTTTGTTTGCAAAAGTGTTTTGAGCAGCTCCCTCTTCTCCGAGCTCATCGTAACTGCTGCTGCTGCTGCTGCTGTTGCTGCTGCTGCTGTTGCTGCTGCTGCTGCTGTTGCTGCTGCTGCTGCTGCTGTTGTGTTGTTGCTGCTGATGCTGGTGTTGTTGGATTTGCGGGAGTTGTTTTGTTGACGCTTTTCTTGCTGCTGCTGCCGCTGCTTGTGGCTTCTCGGCGCTTTTCTTGCTGCTGCTGCTGCTGCTGCTGCTGCTGCTGCTGCTGCTTAGGCCTGTAGCGGGGCTTTGAGTTTAACTGCTGCTGCTGTTGCTGCTGCTGCTGCTGCTGTAGACGACGCAGGGCTTCGTGTTTACGGCACTGTTTGCTGCTCGAGGCGAAGGGCTCGCTTTGTGTCGGCTGCTGCCAGCTGCTGCTGCTGCTGCTGCTGCTGCTCCTGCTTTGTTGCTGTTTATTCCTGCTGCACTTAAAGAGACAAATCCCCAAAGACATCCTTTGCACAACTGGCGCGCTCTTGCTGCCAAGTCCCTCCACAGCGTCAGCCTCGCTGCTGCTGCTGCTGCTGCTGCTGCTGCTGCTGCTGTGTGGCGCGTGCTGCTGCTGCTGTAGCCGCTGCTGCTGCTGCTGTGCCTCTCAAACTGTCGCCGCTGCTGCTGCTGCGCCTGCCAAGTTGGCGCTGGCGCTGCCGCTGCTGCTGCTGCTACTCCTGCGCCTCTCGAATTGCTGCTGCTGCTGCTGCTGCTGCTGCAGGTGCTCGAGGGCATTTGGGGGGAAGACGAGGCTGTTGCGCTGCTGCTGAGTGCAGCAGAAGAAATGGAGCGGCTGCGGGAGAAGCTGCAGCAGCAGCAAAAAGCAGAAAGAGAAAGAGCCGAGTCCGCAGCCACTCAGGGGTTTAGGGTTTAGGG
>NW_013543443.1:2210-5659 GCF_000499545.2 Eimeria tenella
GTTTAGGGTTTAGGGTTTAGGGTTTAGGGTATGGGAGTGAGGGGCTAGCGCTTGAGGCTGAGGGGTCAGGGCTTGGGGCTACGGGTTCCCACTGTCGAGGGTTTAGGGTTTAGGGTTTAGGGTTTAGGGTTTAGGGTTTGTCGACTCAGGCTGCGCCGGGAACAAGAAGCTGCTTTTGAGGAGATTCAGAGAGAAGAAGCTTTGAGGTGTCTATACACCTGAAGCTGCCTGTACACCTGAGGCCTCTGCTGCTGCTGCTGCTGCACACAACCTCTGCTGCTGCTGCACTGCTGCTGCTGCTGTGCTGCTGCTGCTGCTGCAGGATGCTGCGGCAGCGGGAGGAGAAGAAGCAGCGGGAAAGCGAGGAGAAGCGGAAGCAGCAAGCAGCAGCAAAAAGGGCTGAGAAGCAGCAGCAGCGGCAGCAGCAGCAGCAGCTGCGCCAGCAGCAGCGAGCAGCAGCAGCAGCAAAACTCAAGGCTGAAGACGAAGCAGTCGCGAAGCTCCCCCCGGATCAGCAAGCAACAGTGAGACAGCAGCAGCAGCAGCAGCAGCAGCATCAGCAGCAGCAGCAGCAGCAGCAGCAGCAGCAGCATTTCGCCGTTTGCTGCCCTCCTTTTTTCAAAACTGCTGCATCAAATAAATGAATTAATTGATTAAATTATTTATTTATTTATTTATTTATTCAGGTTTGTTTAAAGCTTCCTTCGGGGCTGCGGGCGACGCGCAGCTTTGCTGCTGCTGCTGCTGTTGCTGCTGTCTACAGCTGGGCAGCAGCACTTGCGGAATATTTGGAGGTCTTTTATTTATTTTATTCTTATTTATTTATTTATTTATTTATTTATTTATTTATTTATTTATTTATTTATTTATTTAATTTCATCTAATTTGATTAATTTAATTAATTAAATTAAATTTAATTAATTTAATTAGTTTGAGTTGGTTTGGTTTCGTTGATTTGATTTTATCGTTTTTTCAAATCTTTGAAAAATCATTTTATTTATTTTTATTTTTATTTTATTTTTATTTTATTTCTTTATTTCTTTCTATTTTTAATTTCTTATTTATTTATTTATTTATTTACTTATTTATTTATTTATTTATTTGTTTATTTGTTTATTTATTTATTTTCTTATTGTTTAGTTTTATTACTTTCTTTTTCACCTTATTTTATTTTATTTTTATTTTATTTTTATTTTATTTTTATTTTTATTTTTTGTTTTTTATTTTTTCAGGATCCTTCAATTTGCATTCCTGCGAACTTCGATTTGGTTTTGTCTCCTTATAAAGTCCTCCCCAGAGTAAACCCTAAACCCTAAACCCTAAACCCTAAACCCTAGGAGACTTGAGCAAACCCTATGTCTTAAACCCTAGCAAACCCTAAGCCCTAGCAAACCCTAAGCCCTAGCAAACCCTAAACCCTAGCGCAAAACCCTAGCGAAGCCCCCCTAGCAAACCCTAAGCCCCAAACCCTAGCAAACCCTAAACCCTAGCAAACCCTAAACCCTAAACCCTAGCAAACCCTAAACCGTAGCGAGTCGTAAACCCCAACAAACCCTAGACCCTGAGTCCCAGGAGCTCTTGAGTCTGCTCCATCCATTGGAAGCAGCAGCTGCTGCTGCAGAAGTAGCGAATGCAGCTGCAGCAAGAGCAGCAAATGCAGCAGCTGCAGCAGGGACAAATGCAACAGCAGCAGCAGCAGCAACCGTAGAAGCAGTAGCAACCGGAGCAGCAGCAGTAACAACTGGAGACATTACAGCAGCAGCAACTTCAGCAGCAGCAGCGGCGCCACCTCCAGAAGCTGCAGCAGCAGCAACTGCAGCAGCAACAGCAGCAGCAGCAGCAGCAGCAGCTCTGCATGCATGTTTTTGTGTTTAGGAGGGGACTTTGAAAGATTTGGGGCTTTGCCCCAATTGCGTTTTGCTGCTAATTGAAGTGGAGTCAGAGACTGAGAGCGACGCGTCAGACAAGTAGCTGCTGCTGCTGCTGCAGTTGCTGCTGCTGCAGTTGGTGCTGCAGGTGCTGCAGTTGCTGCAGCTGCCGCTGCTGGAACGGCCGCAGCACGTTCCAGAGAGTGTGGCGGCTCCTGCTGTTCTTGCTGCTGCGGCAGCAGCAACAGCAGCGACAGCAGCAGCAGCAGCTGCTGCTGCGGAGGAGGAGCAGGAGGAGGCTGTTTACATAGAGACAGCAACCGCAGCATCGCCTGCTGCTGTAGCTTCCAATATTGCTGCTTCTTGAGTAGCAGCTGCTGCAGCAGCGCCCTCTAAGAGCAGCAGTAGCAGCAGCAGCAGTGGCAGCAGCAGCAGTAGCAGCAGCAGCAGTAGCAGCAGCAGTAGCAGCAGCAGCAGTAGCAGAAGCAGCAGTAGCAGCAGCAGTAGCAGCAGCAGCAGTAGCAGCAGCGGACAACCCCTGGGGTGCTAATGAGAAGGGCCCGAAGTGCTGCTTCAAACTATCTGGGGCAACTGCCAGGGGCAGACGCACGGGCTGCTGCTGCTGCTGCTGCTGCTGAAATGAGAGCAGCAGCAGCAGCAGCAGCAGCAGCAGTACAAATGAGTGCTGCCGAACTGTGTCAGTCGCGTCGGGAGTTGCTCGTTGCGGCTTTTTCCTTTTGTTTATATTTCCATTTATAATTGTTTACAAAAGTTAATTAATTAATTAATTAAATTTAATTAAATTATTTATTTTATTCTTCGCCCATTATTTAGTTTGCGTCGCAATTGGCGCTGCAGGCGTCGGGGCTGCGCGGCTGCAGAGGAGGAGGGGAGCCAGCTGGGGGTAATTTGCAAAAACAAGAGCAAATTGGAAAATAAATGAAGAGGGAATAATAAATAAAAAAGAAATGGAAACAAATGGGCGGAGAATAAACGAAAAACGGGCAGCAATTGGTGGAGGAACGTTGCTGGTGGCCTGGCGGTGGAAATGGAGGCGCGGCTCGCGCCTGCTGCAGCTGCTGCTGCTGCTGCTGAAGCCGTTTTTCTACTTTAAATGGACTAGTTGAGTTTATTTGTTGTTTTGTTTAATTTAAAGGTGTAAAAAGGCGAAAAGACTAAAAATGCTGCCCCCAGGCGCCGCGGCTGCTCGCGTCCGCCGAGCAGCAGCCTCCTCACCCATGAGGTCTGCCACGGCCAGCACACCAGCCGCCAGCGGCGGCGGACCTCCTGGCCCAAAGAAGACTCCTTTTTCTCCTTTTTTTCGACTAAAACTGTTTCATATTTCAATTAAGTGCCATTTCACGATCAAAAAGGGGAAAAACGGGAGAAAACGAGCTGTTTTAGGCCTCTTCGGCGTGCCCGGTGAGCCGTGGCAGCGGCCGCGAGCAGACACGCAGCCAGCCCGCTGCTGCTGCAGCAGCAGATATTTAAAAGTGTTTTTCCTCTTTTTATTTATTTTTATTTCACTCTTTTTGAAAAAGAACGAGACAGACTGCCCCCGCCGCGAGCCCTCGCTGCTGC
>NW_013543444.1:0-3270 GCF_000499545.2 Eimeria tenella
TTCGTCAGCAACGCAGGCCCAGGCCCTGCCTTCGACGAAGCAACAGGTCCAGGCTTCGCATCGGCGCCTTCTGCTGCCTTCGCCTCTGACTCGCCCTCCCCTGCCTTCAAACCCGCTCCAGCCGCCGCCTTCGCGCCAGGTTCCGCTGCCTTCTTAGGCAACACGACCAACGACTTCTTCGCAAGCAACGCAGGCCCAGCACCCGCCTTCGACGACGCAACAGGTCCAGCCTTCGCATCGCCGCCTTCTGCTGCCTTCGCCTCTGACTCGCCCTCCCCTGCCTTCAAACCCGCTTCAGCCGCCGCCTTCGCGCCAGGTTCCGCTGCCTTCTTAGGCAACACGCCCATCGACTTCTTCGCAAGCAACGCAGGCCCAGCACCCGCCTTCGACGACGCAACAGGTCCAGCCTTCGCATCGACCCCAGACACGCACTTCTCATCGGCGCCTTCTGCTGCCTTCGCCTCTGACTCGCCCTCCCCTGCCTTCAAACCCGCTTCAGCCGCCGCCTTCGCGCCAGGTTCCGCTGCCTTCTTAGGCAACACGCCCATCGACTTCTTCGCAAGCAACGCAGGCCCAGCACCCGCCTTCGACGATGCAACAGGTCCAGCCTTCGCATCGGCGCCTTCTGCTGCCTTCGCCTCTGACTCGACCTCCCCTGCCTTCAAACCCGCTTCAGCCGCCGCCTTCGCGCCAGCTTCCGCTGCCTTCTTAGGCAACACGCCCATCGACTTCTTCGCAAGCAACGCAGGCCCAGCACCCGCCTTCGACGATGCAACAGGTCCAGCCTTCGCATCGACCCCAGACACGCTCTTCGCATCGGCGCCTTCTGCTGCCTTCGCCTCTGACTCGCCCTCCCCTGCCTTCAAACCCGCTTCAGCCGCCGCCTTCGCGCCAGCTTCCGCTGCCTTCTTAGGCAACACGCCCATCGACTTCTTCGCCAGCAACGCAGGCCCAGCACCCGCCTTCGACGACGCAACAGGTCCAGCCTTCGCATCGACCCCAGACACGCTCTTCGCATCGCCGCCTTCTGCTGCCTTCGCCTCTGACTCGCCCTCCCCTGCCTTCAAACCCGCTTCAGCCGCCGCCTTCGCGCCAGCTTCCGCTGCCTTCTTAGGCAACAAACCTATCGACTTCTTCGCAAGCAACGCAGGCCCAGCACCCGCCATCGACGACGCAACAGGTCCAGCCTTCGCATCGACCCCAGACACGCTCTTCGCATCGCCGCCTTCTGCTGCCTTCGCCTCTGACTCGCCCTCCCCTGCCTTCAAACCCGCTTCAGCCGCCGCCTTCGCGCCACCTTCCGCTGCCTTCTTAGGCAACAAACCTATCGACTTCTTCGCAAGCAACGCAGGCCCAGCACCCGCCATCGACGATGCAACAGGTCCAGCCTTCGCATCGGCGCCTTCTGCTGCCTTCGCCTCTGACTCGCCCTCCCCTGCCTTCAAACTCGCTTCAGCCGCCGCCTTCGCGCCACCTTCCGCTGCCTTCTTAGGCAACAAACCTATCGACTTCTTCGCAAGCAACGCAGGCCCAGGCCCTGCCTTCGACGATGCAACAGGTCCAGCCTTCGCATCGGCGCCTTCTGCTGCCTTCGCCTCTGACTCGCCCTCCCCTGCCTTCAAACCCGCTTCAGCCGCCGCCTTCGCGCCAGGTTCCGCTGCCTTCTTAGGCAACAAACCTATCGTCCTCTTCGTCAGCAACGCAGGCCCAGCACCCGCCTTCGACGATGCAACAGGTCCAGCCTTCGCATCGGCGCCTTCTGCTGCCTTCGCCTCTGACTCGCCCTCCCCTGCCTTCAAACCCGCTTCAGCCGCCGCCTTCGCGCCAGGTTCCGCTGCCTTCTTAGGCAACACGCCCATCGACTTCTTCATCAGCAACGCAGGCCCAGCACCCGCCTTCGATGACGCAACAGGTCCAGCCTTCGCATCGACCCCAGACACGCTCTTCGCATCGCCGCCTTCTGCTGCCTTCGCCTCTGACTCGCCCTCCCCTGCCTTCAAACCCGCTTCAGCCGCCGCCTTCGCGCCAGCTTCCGCTGCCTTCTTAGGCAACACGCCCATCGACTTCTTCGCAAGCAACGCAGGCCCAGCACCCGCCTTCGACGACGCAACAGGTCCAGCCTTCGCATCGACCCCAGACACGCTCTTCGCATCATCGCCTTCTGCTGCCTTCGCCTCTGACTCGCCCTCCCCTGCCTTCAAACCCGCTCCAGCCGCCGCCTTCGCGCCAGGTTCCGCTGCCTTCTTAGGCAACACGCCCACCGACTTCTTCGCAAGCAGCGCAGGCCCCGCACCCGCCTTCGACGACGCAACAGGTCCAGCCTTCGCATCGACCCCAGACACGCTCTTCGCATCGCCGCCTTCTGCTGCCTTCGCCTCTGACTCGCCCTCCCCTGCCTTCAAACCCGCTTCAGCCGCCGCCTTCGCGCCAGCTTCCGCTGCCTTCTTAGGCAACACGCCCATCGACTTCTTCGCAAGCAGCGCAGGCCCAGCACCCGCCTTCGACGACGCAACAGGTCCAGCCTTCGCATCGACCCCAGACACGCTCTTCGCATCATCGCCTTCTGCTGCCTTCGCCTCTGACTCGCCCTCCCCTGCCTTCAAACCCGCTCCAGCCGCCGCCTTCGCGCCAGCTTCCGCTGCCTTCTTAGGCAACACGCCCACCGACTTCTTCGCAAGCAGCGCAGGCCCAGCACCCGCCTTCGACGACGCAACAGGTCCAGCCTTCGCATCGACCCCAGACACGCTCTTCGCATCGCCGCCTTCTGCTGCCTTCGCCTCTGACTCGCCCTCCCCTGCCTTCAAACCCGCTTCAGCCGCCGCCTTCGCGCCAGGTTCCGCTGCCTTCTTAGGCAACAAACCTATCGACTTCTTCGTCAGCAACGCAGGCCCAGGCCCTGCCTTCGACGATGCAACAGGTCCAGCCTTCGCATCGGCGCCTTCTGCTGCCTTCGCCTCTGACTCGCCCTCCCCTGCCTTCAAACCCGCTTCAGCCGCCGCCTTCGCGCCAGCTTCCGCTGCCTTCTTAGGCAACACGCCCATCGACTTCTTCGCAAGCAACGCAGGCCCAGCACCCGCCTTCGACGACGCAACAGGTCCAGCCTTCGCATCGACCCCAGACACGCTCTTCGCATCGCCGCCTTCTGCTGCCTTCGCCTCTGACTCGCCCTCCCCTGCCTTCAAACCCGCTTCAGCCGCCGCCTTCGCGCCAGCTTCCGCTGCCTTCTTAGGCAACACGCCCATCGACTTCTTCGCAAGCAACGCAGGCCCA
>NW_013543444.1:3370-5288 GCF_000499545.2 Eimeria tenella
CCAGCACCCGCCTTCGACGACGCACCAGGTCCAGCCTTCGCATCGACTCCAGACACGCTCTTCGCATCGCCGCCTTCTGCTGCCTTCGCCTCTGACTCGCCCTCCCCTGCCTTCAAACCCGCTTCAGCCGCCGCCTTCGCGCCAGGTTCCGCTGCCTTCTTAGGCAACACGCCCATCGACTTCTTCGCAAGCAACGCAGGCCCAGCACCCGCCATCGACGATGCAACAGGTCCAGCCTTCGCATCGGCGCCTTCTGCTGCCTTCGCCTCTGACTCGCCCTCCCCTGCCTTCAAACCCGCTTCAGCCGCCGCCTTCGCGCCAGCTTCCGCTGCCTTCTTAGGCAACACGCCCATCGACTTCTTCGCAAGCAACGCAGGCCCAGCACCCGCCTTCGACGACGCAACAGGTCCAGCCTTCGCATCGACCCCAGACACGCTCTTCGCATCGCCGCCTTCTGCTGCCTTCGCCTCTGACTCGCCCTCCCCTGCCTTCAAACCCGCTCCAGCCGCCGCCTTCGCGCCAGGTTCCGCTGCCTTCTTAGGCAACACGCCCACCGACTTCTTCGCAAGCAACGCAGGCCCAGCACCCGCCTTCGACGACGCAACAGGTCCAGCCTTCGCATCGACCCCAGACACGCTCTTCGCATCGCCGCCTTCTGCTGCCTTCGCCTCTGACTCGCCCTCCCCTGCCTTCAAACCCGCTTCAGCCGCCGCCTTCGCGCCAGCTTCCGCTGCCTTCTTAGGCAACACGCCCATCGACTTCTTCGCAAGCAACGCAGGCCCAGCACCCGCCCTCGACGACGCAACAGGTCCAGCCTTCGCATCGACCCCAGACACGCTCTTCGCATCGCCGCCTTCTGCTGCCTTCGCCTCTGACTCGCCCTCCCCTGCCTTCAAACCCGCTTCAGCCGCCGCCTTCGCGCCACCTTCCGCTGCCTTCTTAGGCAACACGCCCATCGACTTCTTCGCAAGCAACAAAGGCCCAGCACCCGCCTTCGACAACGCAACAGGTCCAGCCTTCGCATCGGCGCCTTCTGCTGCCTTCGCCTCTGACTCGCCCTCCCCTGCCTTCAAACCCGCTTCAGCCGCCGCCTTCGCGCCAGCTTCCGCTGCCTTCTTAGGCAACACGCCCATCGACTTCTTCGCAAGCAACGCAGGCCCAGCACCCGCCTTCGACGACGCAACAGGTCCAGCCTTCGCATCGACCCCAGACACGCTCTTCGCATCGCCGCCTTCTGCTGCCTTCGCCTCTGACTCGCCCTCCCCTGCCTTCAAACCCGCTTCAGCCGCCGCCTTCGCGCCAGGTTCCGCTGCCTTCTTAGGCAGCACGCCCATCGACTTCTTCGCAAGCAACGCAGGCCCAGCACGCGCCGTCGACGACGCAACAGGTCCAGCCTTCGCATCGACCCCAGACACGCTCTTCGCATCGCCGCCTTCTGCTGCCTTCGCCTCTGACTCGCGCTCCTTTGGTGTTAAAGGGGCCTTTGCTTCCGGCTTGCTTTCGGTCTCCAGTGTCGTCTCAGGTAACGTATGTCTTGGCAGGGTTTGATGTGGGACTACGTCCGTCGAGAATTGTGTGTTTTGTTTGTTTGGGAAGGAATTGTCAGCTTGTTGGAGACCAAGTGGCGTTATTGGTGTGTTTGTTGCATGTTTTGGAGTCGATGTTGTTTTACTGTCCAGTTGGTCTGGCGCTGCGGCCTCGCCAGCTAGTGAGGCCGGTGGTCCAAGCACTGTTTCATGCATTGGGTGAACCATTTCTCTATTTTGCTGCTGTTCAAGCGCGTTGTCCTGCTTGTTGACGATTGTCGAACGACCTGCGCGAGGCCCAATCAATCAGCGGAAAGAACGTCCGATTTCGTCTATATTTTGAAGCTACTTAGCATTGCATTAGCAGACAATTTGAGAGGAAGCAATGCTTT
>NW_013543445.1:0-4439 GCF_000499545.2 Eimeria tenella
CTGCCGCAGCAGAGGGAGCGGCCGATGGTGCTGCAGCCGCAGCAGCAGCAGCTACGGGTGCTGCTGCTGCTGCCACAGCAGGAGCGACTGGTGCTGCTGCAGCTACTACGGCAGCAGCTGGTGGTGCTGCAGCAGCAGCAGCAACACCTACTCGCACTGCTGCAGCCGCGACAGCAGCAGCTACTGTTGCTGCTGCAGCCGCAGCAGCTAGTGCTGCAGCTGCTGCTGCTTCCTTTTTGGCGGCGAAAAATGTTAAGAAGACTCGCAAGCCCGTGGGGCCCCCTGCTGCCCCCGCGCAGCGCAGCAGCAGCAGCAGCAGCAGCAGCTGGAAGAAGTTCTATTTAAAAGTGGAAATGAGTTTAAAAAGACAAAACTTAGTTTTTGAAATTAATTTTTAGAAAAATAAACGGCGAAAGCGCAGCCGCAGCAGCAGCAGCAACGCTGCTGCAGCAACTGCTGCTTGCTGCTGCGGCAGGGGCTGCGGCTGTCCTCTTCTTTTGATGGGATTTGGAGTTTATTTTTCTTGAAATAAATGATTTTTAAATTAGAAATAATTTAATAAAAACTTTTCGCAAATTGCAAATCTTTTTTGCATGCAAGAAGGGTCTTTCTTTGCTGCGGTTGCTGCGGACACGGGGGCCCCCTGCAGCACCAGCAGCAGCAGCAGCAGCAGCAGAAAAACGCGGAAAAAGGGGGAATTTGAAGTAAAATGGAAAATAAAAGCATTTGTTTATTTTAGTTTTGCAATTTGGACTTTTTTAATCACTTTAACGCATTTTTCCGCTGACAACTCCGTGAAATGGAACTTCCATGAAACCCCCCAGGATCTGCCGGAGGGTTCTTCTCTTTGCTGCTGGCTGCTGAGGTGTCTGTACACCTGAAGCAGCAGCAGCAGCAGCAGCAGGACTCGCGAGGTGCAGCAGCTTCGACATGGAGGCTTTTCCCGTGGGCACAAACCTGCAGCAGAATGATAAACAAAATAGATATAAGTATAAGTATAAATATAAATATAAATATGAATATAAATACAAATATATATGTAAATATAAATATAAATATAAATATAAATAAAATATAAATATAAATAAAGTGCATTATTTTGAGGTGTATGTACACACGACTGCCCACGTACCCGTAGGGAGGAGAATCGGAATACTTTATATTTTTGCTTTCGATGTTCTTTTGCTGCAGTCCGGCGAGAGTTCCTGTTGCTGCTTCTGAACAGCAGCAGCAGCAGCAGCAGCGGCAGCAGCAGCAGCAGCAGCGATTGAGAAGGAACTTTAATTTGCTGCTCAAACACTTGCTGCCTCACCCGTGGGGAAGCAGGGGACTCGTTCTTGTCTTTGTGGAGCTGCAGTAGCGCTGGGTTCACGCCCAGCTCCAAACCCTAAACCCTAAACCCTAAACCCTAAACCCTGACCTGCAGCGGGGCCCTCTGCAGGCCAAACTTGAGCTGCCGCTGCTGCAGCTTCTTCCGGGAAAATGTAAGGAATTGGAAAGCCCCGGAGAAAAGAGTTTGAGGGTTTGGGGGGTTTAAATGGGGCTTCTGGGGCTGGCAGGAGTTCTGCAAAAGCAAACAATTGAATTAAAAGAAGACAAGGAATTGAATTAAAATGAGACAAGTAATTAAATTAAAATAAGACAAATAATTGAATTTAAAATGAAATAAGTATATTGAAAAGAATTCAAAAAGAATTTAAAAATACAAAAAGCCAAAAGACCCACCGAAGGGAACGCCGAGACTCCCTGGGCCCATTGGCCGCCGCCAACTCGCCGGAATTGCGTTTTTCAAAGGGCCATTCTTAAAAGGGAGTTAAATTAAAAAGAAATTAATTTAAAAAGAAATTAATTTAAAAGGAATTAAATTTAAAAGAACCAAATTTAAAAAGAATTCAATTCAAAAAGAATTCATTTAGTGCTGCAGCAGCTGACCTGCAAAGCCACGGCGACGCGGGGGGGGCCCGGGAACGCAACCGAGCGCAATCCAGCGGCGCTCGAGGCTCTCGGGAGAAAGAAATAAATTAAAATTTGAATTAAGTGAGCTTTCATTTCTAAAATTCAACTAAAGATCTTTTGATATCCAAAAATAAAAACTGCGGCGCCGCCTGCTTCCCCGTTTCAGGTGTATGCGTAGCTCGCATTTCAGGTGTACGTGCGACTCGGGCTGCGCCGCTGGAGTCGTTTCAACTCGCGACTTTTATTTATTTTTTTTAAATTTATTTCTGCGATTAAATGGCGTTTTGAAGAGGAAATTGAAACCCTTTTACGTTTTTAGTGCCTTTTCTGTCTTCGAACTTCCCCGGGGCACCCCTGAAACGCAGAACTTGAATTTCAAGTTCTCGTCGGAAATTTTGAATTTCCGGAGGCGCTGAAGCCCCCTTTCGCGCAGCAAAATGAAAACAATTATTTTAAATTAAACTCTAACTGGCTTTTCAGAAGCTGCAGAATCTGCTGCTTTCTCACTTCAGATTCCAACAACTTGTGCAGATTCTTTTTGCAAAAGAGTGCGATGCAGGCGAAGCTGCGAGTGCGTGGAGTTCGTGCAAAGAAATGCATTAAATGAATTAAAACTATTATTGAAATTCAGAACTTGAGGAGTTAAAACTATTTTATTGAAACTCACTACTAAATGAATTAAAACTACTTTTATTGAAATTCCGAATTTGAATTTTCGTCCAAGTTCAGATTCTGCATTTTGCTGCAGCGGGGCAGCTGTCTGTACACCCGAGAGGCCGGAAAGAAGAGTTGGAAGCAAAAAGAAAAGAAAAGTTTGCGAAGCCTTCAAGCTGCGAAGAGTTTCAGGAGGTCTTTGCTGACTTGGAAGCCTTTTTTATTTCCATTTTCTTCTTCTTTGCCGCTCTCGCTGCCGAGCTGCTTCCGCTTCCGCGCCCCCTGCTGCTGCTGCTGCTGCTGCTGCCGCTGCTGCTGCTGCTGCTGCTGCTGCGGCGGGGCCCCGGTGCGTTTGTGGGCAACTCTTTGGCGCAGCTGTTCGGCGGAGTGCTTCTGGTGGAGGAGGTGTACGTACACCTGAGCCTCGCGCTTGACGCGCGCGATCTGCGCATTTATTCTTTCCAGTTTATTTCTTTTCAAGTTTTGGACTTCTTCGTGGAGAGAGCTGAAGCTGAAGCCCCGCAGGTAGGACAGCAGCAGCAGCTGCTGCGCGCTGCTGCTGCGCTTCTTGCCCCCCGCAGCTTCTCCGTTCTTCAGCGCCACCAGCTGCTTCGCCTGCTGCTTCTTCCGGAACTCGATCCACGCCTCCCGCAGCAGCTCCTTCCGCCTCCTGCTGCTGCTGCTGCTGCTGCTGCTGCTGCTGCGGCTGCGGGTCACGAACAGCCGCGTCACTTCTCCGAACCTTTCGAAGTACCGCAGCAGCTGCCCCCGACTCCACCCGAACGGCACCTGCGCCAGATACACCACGCCCCGCTTCCGCACTTCTGCTGCTGCTGCTGCTGCTGCTGCTGCTGCTGCTGCGGGCTCGGGGGCTTCTTCCGAGGCTGCTGCAGGCGCTTCCTCGGGAGCAGCAGCAGCAGCAGAAACTGCAGCAGCAGGGGAGTCGGAAGCAGCAGGGTCGGCAGGGGCGCCCTGCTGCTCTGCAGAGTCTGAGGGAGGCATTGCAGCGGGGATCTGCTGCTACGCTGCTGCGCTGCTGTGCTGCTGCGCTGCCGCGCTGCTGCAGCAAAATGGGATAAAGAAGAAGCAGCAAAGAGCAAAGAAGGAAAAGTGTTTAGTTGAGGGAGTTTTCTTGCAGCAAAAGCCCCAAGCGGGCTGGAGAAGGAGCCTGGCCTCTGTGGGGCAGCAGCAAGGCTGCTGCCTGCAGCAAAAGGAAATAATAATAATTAACTTAAAAAATGAAAGAAGAATTAAAATTAAAATTAAATTGATGGTTAGAACCCGCTATTCAAGTCTGGTTTGCTGCTGCTGCTGCTGCTGCTGCTGCATGCTTCTCTCGGCAGGGCTGGACCGGGGGCCCCGGGGCCCCCGGGGCGGCGAAATCTGGGGAATAAAGACTTTGAATTAGAGTAAGAAGAAATAAATTAATGTAAATTAAAATTAAAACTTTTATTTTAATGATTAAATGCGAAGGCGGCGTTTCTTGGAGTGGAGTGGCGGTTGTCGGGGTGTACAGACAGCTCCGGAGGCTGGCGCTGGAGCGGCGGCTTCCGCAGATCGAAAGAAATTCAAATCTTTTAATTTATTGAATTGAATTAATTGAATTATTTCGTTTAAATTCATTTCATTTTACTTAACTTCATTGAGTTATTTCGTTCTAATTTGCTCCATTTTGCCTCAAGTTTCCGCCAACTCCCACAGCACACAACGAGCCCGGCTCCGTCGCTCCGGCTGTAGCCACTAAACCCTAAATCCTAAACCCTACACCTAAACCCTAAACCGGGGGCTCTAAACCCTACACCCTAAACCCTAAACCCTAAACCCTAAAC
>NW_013543445.1:4539-16336 GCF_000499545.2 Eimeria tenella
GCACCCGCACCTGCACCCCCCCCGCCGCCGCCGCCGCTGCTGCTGCTGCTGCTGCTGCTGCTGCTGCTGCTGCAGGGAGCTGTACAGCGTGGCGGGCGTGAGCCGGTTCGTGTCGCGCTACTTTTGCTTCGAAGCAGCAGCAGCGCCGCAGCAGTGTCCCCCTTGTTTGCCTTCTTTGGATTTAATTTTGAAATTCAAAAAAGGAGACAGTTTTGATTTGGCGCTTTTTGCTGCTGCGCTGCTGCTGGGCGCGGGCTTCGACGCGTTCTGCGTAGTGGGCACTGCGCCCTGCAGCGTGGCCCGCAACGACCAGGCAAACCCTAAACCCTAAACCCTAAACCCTAAACCCTAAACCCTTAACCCTAAACTCCAGAAGCTGGGTGCTGTACGAAAAATCCCCAAGCCTCCAGAAGCAACTCAAAAGAGGGGGCGGAATGAAAAATCGGGCGAGGGAGTGAGGGCAAGGGCTAATGGGGAAGCCATAAACCCTAAACCCTAAACCCTAAACCCTAAACCCTAAACCCTACACCCTTTTGTGGTGTGCAGAGCCAGGACTTGTGCCCGTTCAAACGTTCGACGCCCAATCAAAAGGCCGACGCAAAAGACGAAGGTCCTGGTGATGCTGCGCAAGTAAACTCAGCCCTAAACCCTAAACCCTAAACCCTAAACCCTAAACCCTAAACCCTAAACACTAAACTTTGCACTCGCTGCATTAACTAGAACAGCTTCGGCGTTGAAGCAACTCAGTAGTCGGGCATGATAGGTGGCCGATATTCACGTGTGTCTGCGTTGGCAAGGGCTCAAGGCCTAGGGTTTAGGGTTTAGGGTTTAGGGTTTAGGGTTCAGGGGCTGTAAGCGCAGGGCCATGAAGACGACACAACGTTTAAAATAGAGCTGCCAAAACCCTTGAGATATGAAGAGCTCGAGAAGTTGGCTGAGGAGAGGAGAAAGGAAAGAGAGGAGAAACAAAACGTAAACCCTAAACCCTAAACCCTAAACCCTAGACCCTAAACCCTAAAGCCTAATTATCAGCTTTCATCTGTTTGATTCTTGCGTTCCGGAGCTCCAAAGCCGACAAATCCGCTGTCCGCGAAACCGTAAACCCTCAGCCCTCACAGATATGCGCTAAACCCTAAACCCTAAACCCTAAACCCTCGGGTTTTCGCGTGCAGGCCCTTTTGAAAGCTGAGGATTCTGAAGAAGAAGAAGAAGCAGCAGCAAAAGATAAACATCGAGACAAAAGGGTTTACTGTTGGGTTTTGGTTCGCGCTGGAGAAAGAGGGGTTACTTCAGACCTCTACATCGACCCCGCTAGCGGTCCCAAACCCTAAACCCTAAACCCTAAACCCTGAACCCTAAACCCTGAACCCTAAACCCTAAACCCTAAACGCTAAACCCTAAACCCTAAACCCTAAACCCTAAACCCTCTGCCTTCACCCTGCCACTGCGCTGCTTCTACAAAACTGTTGCAGCACTTTTCTGCGAGGCGAGATGCGCCTCGAAATGTGGGGTTTCGGATTTAGGATTTAGGGTTTAGGGTTTAGGGTTTAGGGTTTAGGGTTTAACGGCTGAAGCAACGCTTCAGGTAAAGTCTACGAGAAGAAGGACAGTCCTTTCTTGGCCGTGCACTTCTTGTGGAACCAAGAAAACTTTTGGGTCCCCTAAACCCTAAACCCTCAACCCTAAACCCTAAACCCGAAACCCTAAACCCTAAACCCTAATGCATAAGTTCTTGTTTTCACTGTAGCATGGCTGTTTCCGCCAACCCTCAATAGGGTTAAGGGTTAAGGGTTTAGGGTTTAGCGTTTAGGGTTTAGGGTTTAGGGTTTAGGCTTTAGGGTTTAGGGTTTGTGTGGCAGGTCAACATGAGGCCAAAACTGAAGGCACAAGAAATTGATTTCTCTCTTTCTAACTCGCGGTTGTTCGAATGCGCCCTCTGCATGCCCCCCAAGGTCCACAAAACTAGGGTTTAGGGTTTAGGGTTTAGGGTTTAGGGTTTAGGGTTTAGGGTTTAGGGCTTAGGGTTTAGAGTCTATGATTTAGAGCTGGGCGGCTTTGCAGACTGAAGAGCACGAGAACCAACTTGCTGAATTCGGCGCTGACAGGAAGAACAAGAACGTCAACGTAGGGTTTAGGGTTCAGGGTTTAGGGTTTAGGGTTTAGGGTTTACGCTTCAGAGATTAGGGTTTGGGGTTTCTGGCCAGCAGCGTGTGCGTTCCTCTCGAGCCTTTAAAGCACGGGGTCAGGAGCGGCGGGCTCATGCTAAAGGGCTGAGCCCACAGGGTTTAGGATTTAGGGTTTAGGGTTTAGGGTTTAGGGTTTAGGGTTTAGGGTTTAGGGTTTGCAGGCTTTGTTCGCGCCTCGCGCCTGGTGCCGCCGCATTCAACTCTCTTCTCTGGATTTATTAAACCCTTTTTATGGAGGCCAAAAAACAGTGTTTTACAAAGACGCCAAATTCCAGGAGTTTGCTCCTTACTCCCAGGTCAAACCCTAAACCCTAATCCCTAAACCCTAAACCCTAAACCCTGAACCCTCGGCGCTGGGCTCTAGGGCCCAAGCCGTAAGCCCCCAGTTCTACGCAGCTGCCAACAAGAAGGCCAGAGCTCTCTTGTGGCTGGCGGGTTCCGCTTCCACCCAAAACCCTAAACCCTAAACCCTAAACCCTAAACCCTAAGCTAGGGTTTCGTGAGGGTTTAGGGTTTGGCTGCTACAGGCGGACGGCCTAGTGCGTTGCATCACTTTCTACTCCAACCCGCGTCGAAACCTCCCAGAAGAAATTCTCTTCCAATTTGAACACAGGAAGTACACGCGGAAACCCTAAAGCCTAAACCCTAAACCCTAAACCCTAAACCCTAAATGTAAGTCCTAAACCCTAAACCCCAGAGGCTGAGGGCCACAGTATACACCTGCAAGCCGCCTCCATAAGCAGAAAACTTTTACGGTGTGCATGCGCTGCCGTTTGTCTACGGCGAAGGGATACGGATTTAGGGTTTAGAGTTTAGGGTTTAGGGTTTAGGTTTTAGGGTTTAGGGTTTGGGGCTCAGCGACGGGCTGGAGGAACGCGTCTTCTGGCCAGCTGCTCGCCGCCAAGTCGAAAGATATGCACCAGGCAATCCACACGCCCTGCGCGAAGTTGTTACGGTAAACCCTAAACCCTAAACCCTAAACCCTAAACCCTAAACCCTGAGCCTTATCTTGAGAGGTACAGCTTGGTGTGGAGGCTTTCAGGTGTACGGAGAGAGGCGTGAGCTGCACTTCTACAACTCCAGGTAGGGCCATTAGGAATTAGGGTTTAGACTTTAGCAAAAGGGTTTAGGGTTTAGGGTTTAGGGTTTGGGCGAACTGTGAAGGGTTTGATTGGCGGCGCAGGCTCGACGGCTTAATTAAGCACGTGGAGGTGAGCTCATTCTTTCTGGCAGCCTCTAATCTTAAACCCCAGATCTTAAACCCTAAACCCTAAACCCTAAACCCTAAACCCTAAACCCAGAACCTTAAACCCTCAGCTCGCCGCGTCCACCACCTTGCCCGAACCCGCCAACCGTCCGGCGGGCAACACTGCTGATTATCAAACGCTAGGACTCAGAGTTTAGGGTTTAGGGTTTAGGATTTAGGGTTTAGGCTTTAGGGTTTAGGGTTTAGGGTTTAGGGTTTGTGTTTAGCTGTTCGGAAAAAAGATTTATGAGGAGTTTGAAGGCCGCAGCGACGGGCTTATAGAACACGCAATGAAAATGGAGGAAGGAGAGAGCACTGAGGAAGGCGGCGAAACCCTCAAGGTATAGGGTTTAGGGTATAGGGTTTAGGGTTTAGGGTTGAGGGTTTAGGGTTTAGGGTTTGGGATTCAGGGTTTAGTATTGAATGCAGCTGCCAACAGCGACGTTGGCTCTAAAGTGTTCGTGCACTTTGCCTCACTTCAAACCCTAAACCCTGGACCCGGATCGCTAAACCCTAAGCCTCAAACCCTAAAGGGTGGGTTTCACTTGCAGAAAACCGCGTTGAAGATTTGACATGCACTCGATGTCCTGATGGAAAGAAAATTCTTTACGTTTCTGAAGCCTGAGGCAAAACCCTAAACCCTAAACCCTAAACCCTAAACCCTAAACCCTAAACCCTAAACCCTAAACCCTAAACCCTAAACCCTAAACCCTACGTGTGGATTGTTGCTGCAGATTCGCTCTTTGCTGCAATACGATGGAGAGGAGGCACCCTTCAGTGGCGGCTGTAAAGCGCCGGCCCCCACAGAAGCAGAAGTAAAGACGCTAAACCCCAAACCCTAAACCCTAAACCCTAAACTCTAAACCCTAAGCCCTAAACGCTAAACCCTTAATTCTAGTTCCAGACAGCGAGAATGCGATTGGGCAGCGAGGGGCCTCTACGCTGCTGTGAGCCTTTCGTAAAGCCGCTTACAAAAGCTCAAACCCTAAACCCTAAACCCTAAACCCTAAAGGCTTGATCCTAAGCCCGAAACCCTAAACCCTAAACCCTTGCTGCAGGTGGCTCGCTTTCGCAAAATGCAAAAGGATTTACTCTCGAGATTTTCGAGCTCCGTTATCCCCCAAGCAGAGGCAGTCCACGCAGTACAAAACCTAAACACTAGGCCACAGACCCTAAACCCTAAACCCTAAACCCTAAACCCTAAACCCCGCAGCGCCTATCTTTGGAAGCCTGACCTTCCAGCCTGCAAAAATGTGTGCGGCATTTCTGCTGCTGTTAGTTTGCTGCTGAAACTGCTTTCCATGCTGCCGCAACCGCTGCTGCTGCTGCTGCTGCTGCTGCTGCTGCTGTTGCTGCTGCTGCTGCAGTGGCGCCGGCAGCAGCAAACAGCTATTGAGCTAGCTCGGTCAGCAACGGAGCAGCAGCTTTTGACAAAGAAGATTTGGATTTTGCGGCATGATGGAGACAGTTCAGGAGCAGCAAAAGTGGACAAAGCAATTAGCTGCGAGGGCCCCATCGATGCTGCTGCTGCTGCTGCTGCTGCTGCTGCAGAGGCGGCGGCAGTCCCCGCTGCTGCTGCGGAGGCCTTCGCCGCTGCAGCAAGCACGCTGTCCCCCGGGGCTGCGGACGCAACCCCAGCAGCAGCAGCAGCAGCAACAGCAGCAGCAGCAGCAGAGGGGAAGGAGTGGAAGCCAAAATACCCCTTTTGCAGCCACCCCACACTCACACCTGCCCTTGTGGATATTGCTGCTTATGTTGCTGCTAAACAGCCAGCAGCAGGTGCTGCAGATCCGCAGCAGCAGCCCACAAGGAGCGACAAGAAGCAGCAGGAAAGGCAGCAGAACTCTTTTAAACTGCTGCTGCTGCTGCTGCTGCTGTTGTTGCTGCTGCTGCTGCTGCCACTGGGGGCTCTTGCAGCTCCTCGTTGATGCTGCCGCTGAAATTTGCTGCCGTTGCTGCTGACTTCCGCTGCTGCTGCTGCTGCTGCTACTGCTAGTAAGGCGGATGCTGCTGCTCATGGCCATTCGCGTTTCTGCTGCAGCGGCAACATATTTGGCGGTTGCTGCTGCTGCATAATATTACACTTCACATAGTGATTACGGTGCTGCTGCTCCTGCTGCTGTTTGTGCTGCAGATTGATTTGCTGGCGCCATATATGGTGGCCTATGAAGGTCATTCTCTCCTAGCAGCAGCATCAACAGCTGCAGCAGCAGCAACAGTAACAGCAGCAGCAGAAGCAGCAGCAGAAGCAGCAGCAGCAGCAGCAGCAGCGTAGCTAGAAGCACGAGCAGCGCACAGGGCGCAGCAGCGGCGTCCCACAATCAGCATCAGCGTCATCCAAAGCATCAGCAGCAGCATCAGCAGCAGCTGCAGCAGCAGCTGCAGCAGCAGCAGCAGCAGCGCATGTTTGTGCGTGTTCGAAGGCAAGGAAATCGACAGCAAGACAGCGGAGGAGATTGCGAAAAGAGCCAAGAATGAACTTCGAGTAATTTTGAAAAAAGAAAAGATTTATTAATTTTGAAAATTCAAATTTTGTTTCGTTTGCTGCTGCTTGCTGCTGCTTCTCAGGTGTATATACACCTGAACTGCAGCACTTTCTGCCGATTTTTTTGGCGAATTTGTCAATTTTTTGCAATTTTGAAATCCAGTTTGTTTATTTTAATTTCAATTTGTTTTATATTTTAATTAAATAAATTTAATTATTTAATCGAAAAATCCATTTAAATCTGTTTTTAAAATTCTAGAAAAGTCCAAAATGGAGTCGAAATGCATATGCCCCTTTTTGCATGCATTTCGCCTTTCCTCTCATTTGCACTAATAATTGGCTATCGTTTGGTGTCCTTTCGAAACTTGTAGGGTTTAGGGTCTAGGGTTTAGGGTTTAGGGTTTTGCCCCGTGGTGCTGCAGCTGCGGCTGATGGGGAGGGCTGCCGCAATTCAGCAGCAGCTTGAGGAGAAGCAGGAACAGCTCAAGCGAATCAAAGTAAACCCTAAACCCTAAACCCTAAACCCTAGACCCTAATCGCTAAACCCTAGAATGTTGCGATTGTTTTGTTGCTGCCCTGCTTGCTGCTGCTGCTTGTGCCGCTGCAGCAGCAATTAAATAAATAACTACGCAGTTAAATAAATAAAAACAAATAAATAAACAAATAAATAAATGATTAAATAAAACAATAAATAAATGAATTCAGGAACAAGTGCAAAGAAGAGCGCGAGAAGCAAAAGGGGAAAAGTGGGAAAGTCAAGAAGTCCAAAAGGAAATTAATTTAAACTTCGAAATTCAAATTTTGCAACAAAGACTTGCAAGAGAAGAAGTTCGAGTCAGTTTATTTATTTATGTTTATTTTTATTTATTTATTTATCTATTTATTTATTTATTTATAATTTATTTACTTATTTATTTAACTATTTATTGGCTATTTATTGGTTATTTATTCATTTATTTATTCAATTTATTAATTTAAATTTCGAAATTCAAATTTTGCAACAAAGACTGGCGAGAAAAGAAGTTCGAGTCAGTTTATTATTTATTTTTATTTATTTTTATTTATTTATTTATTTATTTATTAGTTATTCATTTATTTATTTATTTATTTTTATTCTTCAGGCTTTGCAGAAACTGAATGAGCTGGAGTGCGCCATTGCCAAAGACACCCGGCTCAAGGCCATGTGGGCCAGCGGCGCAGAATAAACCCTAAACCCTAAACCCTAAACCCTAAACCCTACACCCTAAACCCTAAACCCTAGGCCCCAAACCCGAACCTCGAAGCACCGGCGGCTAGAGGCTTCAATTACTGGGGTTTGCGGCTTGGGGGGTTCGCCCACTGGCATGGTGGTGGCGGCTTTGCTGCTGCTGCTGCTGCTGCTGCTGCTGCTGCTGCTGTTACTGCTGCTGCTAAGCAGCTGCATTGAAACTAAACTAGAGCCTTGAAACAAAAGTGGAAGTTCATTGGTTCTTTGAGTGCTAGGGGTCGAGACTTTCTGATCTAGGATTTAGGGTTTAGGGTTTAGGGTTTAGGGTTTAGGGCTCTGGGCCAGGGTTGATCACTTTCTGAAACACAGCCTCCCCCAGTACTTCTTCTGTCTGTTCAAATGCATCAAAAAGAATTAAAATAAATAAAAGAATTAAAATGAAAAACAAGAAAATGTGCAGTTACAGTGTAGAGACAGGCACGTGCCGATACTGTGTTGCGGCCAGAGCAAGACCAATGGTCCATTGGTCTGCTGCTGCTGCTGCTGCTGCTGCAGCTGCTGCTGGCGCTCCAGCAGCAGAACCTGTGCACAAACACTAAATTTGCTGTTATGTTACAATAAATATGTACCAGGATCCTTGCTTCATTGCAGAAGCGGCAGCAGCAGCAGCAGCAGCAGCAGCAGCAGCAGCGCCGGGACCGCCGAGCTTGCAGCCAGCCTGAGGCATTTTACACCCTTTTGTTCCTTTATTTCCGCCTAAAATTTATTTTATTTATAAAAAATAACTAAAAGAACAAAGAGAATAATGGGGGGGGCAATGGTTATGGCGAAATGCCTCTACAGCAGCAGCAGCAGCAGCAACAGCGGCAGCAGCGGATTGCGGCGCCTCAGATCTAGCGGTGCTGGTCGCTCTCCGTTTTCCGCGCAAACTGAAACAAGCAAATAAAAGAGTTTATTATTTATTTATTTATTTGTTTATTTATTTAGTTGTTTGTTTTCTTGTTTCTTTTTTGTTTATTATTCGATCGCTCGTTTTTTCAGCGCCACCCAGCCGCCAGTGGGCCTCGACGGCCTCACCGCGGCGGCCAACAGCAGCAGCAGCAGCAGCAGCAGCAGCAGCAACTTGGTGTGTTTAGGAAAATGGCCAGCAGAGCACCCAGGTGGAGGTCAAGGGAGATGCTGCTGCCTTCCGACGCTTGCCAGCCGCAGCAGCAGCAGCAGCAGCAGCAGCAAGGAGAGCAGCAGCACCTGCAAGAGCCGCTGCTGCTGCCGGAGCACCTGCTGCACCCGCCCCAGCAGCTTCTTCAGCAAGAACAGCAGGGGCGGCAAGTGCAGCAGCAGCAGCTGCAGCGGCAGCAGCTGCAGCAGCAACTGCAGGAGGAGCCGCAGCAGCAACAGCATCGACTTGTGTCGTCGCCTTACCTTGAAGCTCCGGAGCCTTTTGCTTCTTTGGACGCATCTGCTGCTGCAGCGGAGGCAGCAGCAGCAGCTGCTGCTGCTGCAGTTGTCGCTCCTGTCCTAGAGGAAGCGGCAGCAAACATTGCAGCGCCAATCGAAGAACTAGCAGCAGCAGCAGCACAGCCTATTGCCGCTAGAGAATTCAGGCCCCGGCAGCAGCAATCGCAACAGCAGCAGCAGCAACTGCGTCAGCAGCAACGGCAGCCGCAGCAGCCACGGCACCCGCAGCAGCAACGGTATCATCAGCAGCAGCAGCCGTGGCAGCAGCGACATCAGCAGCAGCAGCCATGGCAGCAGCATCAGTCCTGGCAACAGCAGCAACTGCCGCCCTGGCACCAGCAGCAGCAGCCCTGGCACCAGCAGCAGCAACAACTTCCGCCCTGGCACCAGCAGCAGCTGCCACCCTGGCAGCAACAGCCACGGCAGCAGCAGCAGCAGCAGCCATGGCAGCAGAAGCCGCAGAGGCCCTGGCAACCCCGGCAACATAAGCCTTGGCAGCAGCAGCAGCCTCCGCAGCGGCAGCCAAGACAAACAGAGCAGCAGCAGCCGCAGCAGCGACAAACTGAGCAGCAGCTAGCAGAGGCAGCAGCAGCAGTAGCGTGGCCAGTCCTAAGCAGAAGGAGTCCAACACGCCTTCCCAGAGCAGCAGCAGCAGCGGCAGCAGCAGCGCAGGCAGAAGCAGCCGCCGCAGCAGCAGCAGCACAGGCGGAAGCAGCAGCAGCAGCAGCAGCAACTGCAGCAGCAAAAGCACAAGCAGCAGCAGCAGCAAGCCTGACAAATCGGCTCGAAAGGAGCTGGAGCGAATCAGAAACGCTGGCTTTAAGCACAGCAATCCCTAGCCGTAAGTGCCTTGCAGCAGCAGCAGCAGCAGCAGCAGCAGCAGCAGCCGTAACGGCAGCCGTTCCCCCACGTGTGACTGCAACTTTGTCCGTTTGCGTGTTGCCTGCATGCGCGTTCTTCTGCTGCTGCTGCTGCTGCTGCAGCTCTTCTGGGGTTTTCTGCAGCAGCGACAGAAGCAGAAGCAGGCACTTCCGTGCTGCAGCGCGTGCTGCAGCAGCAAGAACAAGTGCAGCAGCTAGTTGCTGCTCTCAGCGAAGGCGCCTGCGGGCCCGGCGGGCAGCAGCAGCAAAACAGCATTGCATTCGTGCTGCTGTACTCCATTCCAAGATTTAGGATTTGTGGAACTCCAGGGAACCCCTGGTACTGTTGCTGCTGCTGCTGCTGTTGCTGCTGCTGCTGCTGCTGATGTTGATGGTATGGCTGCTGCTGGTGATGACAATTATATATTTGCAGTTGCGGTTGACAAGGTCCTTGTTGTGCTGTTGCTGCTGCTGCTGCTGCTGCTGCTGTTGCTGTTGCTGTTGCTGTGGGAGGCAGTAGCTGCTCCACTTACTGACGGCAGCACTTTCAGTCTGTCTTCTCTTTTTGCATCTTATCAATTTGCTTCCGGTAGAATATAAACAGACCCATTGGCAAATATTGTACTTTTGTGTTGCTGCGCTGCTGCTGCTGCTGCTGCTGCTGCTGCTGTGTGTAGACGCAAACAGCAGAGAGCATGATTTCCGTTGCGGCCGTTGCGAGACAGACGACTCTGCCTTCCCAGCTTGTCTACTGCTGCAGCCAGAGCAGCAGCAGCAGCAGCAGGAGCAGCAGCAGCGGCTGCTGCAGATAGTCACCGAGCAGCAGCAGCAGCAGCAGCAGGAGCAGGAGCAGCAGCAGCAATACGCACAGCGGCAGCAGCACCAACTCCAAGGGCCCACACTGGATGAGCGCAGCGTATATGGCCAGCAGCAGCAGCAGCAGCAACTGCAGCAGCAGCAGCAGCAGCACAACAGCTATTTTTACCCCCTGTCTCCCCACAGCCGCGTTGTGAGCGTTAGGGACGGCCGGATAGCAGCAGGAGACCGATGTAAGAATTTAAAAGGCAATTTAATTAATTAATTAATTAATTGTTTAATTTAATTTAAAATGGTTAATTACATGTTTAGTTTTAATTAATTATGCAAAATAGTCATTTAGTCAAGTTAGACGAAAGAGCTGCCTCGAATATGCTGGAGCTGCAGCAGCAACAGCAGCAGCAGCAGCAGCAGCAACAACAGTGCCTATTTGGCTGCGTTTCTGTCTGTGTGCATCATGCTTCTGCTTCTGCTGCGTTTGCTGCTGCTGCTGCTGCTGCTGCTGCAGTGAGCATGAGCGGGATTTGCGTGGTTCTGTCTGGGGCCTTTGCTGCTGCTGCTGCTGCTGGCTGGGCCGGGGGCAGCGCGCAGCTGCTGCACAGTAGCAGCGGGGAATGGATTGCTGCTCCGCTGCTGCAGCTGACAGCAGCAGCAAAAGGTTTCCTGCTGCTGTCCACCCGCAGCGTGAGGTTTGTCTTGGTGGACAGCGGCGGCTGCATGTGGGCTTTCTTCAAATTAAATTAAATTTAAATTGATTTAGTCGATTTAATTGATTTAATTAATTTAATTTAATTTAATTTATTAGATTAAATTAAATTAAACTAATTAAATTCGATTTGTTGTCCAAATTCGCTTCCCTGCGGTGTATGTACACTTGCTTGCACGTGCATTATTCATTTCTGCACGCAGAAGATAAATCTATTTTATGTATATTTATATTTTATTTATATTTATATTTTATTTATATTTATATTCATATTTATATTTATACTCATATTTATATTTATATTTATATTTATATTTATATTTATATTTATATTTATATTTATATTTATATTTATATTTATATTTGTATATTATTTGTATTTATATTTGTATTAATATTTACATTTATATTTATATTTATATTTGTATTTATATTTGTGTTTAAGTTTGTATTTAGATATTTATATTTACGTTTATATTCGCTTCTGTATTTGTGCATAAGTGTCAGCTTAAACCACTTCGGTGTTGCTGCTGCTGCTGCTGCTGCAGTTATAAGGCGGTTGGCGGCGCGGACTTTGTTGTGCCATTTCCCGGTGACTGGATTGTGCTGCCTGGGGGCATCTTGCAAGAGATGCCGCACCAGCAGCAGCAGCAGCAGCAGCAACAACAGCAGCAGCAGCAGCAGCAGCAGGAAGGGCTGATGACGCAATTAGAGCAGGTGGTCAATGAGCTGCTGGGGCCAACACCTGCAACAACGGCAATCGTGGAGAGGCTGCAGCAGCGGCAGCGCAACAAGTTGCAGCAGCAGCAGCAGCAGCAGCAGGAATCGAAAGC
>NW_013543445.1:16436-22702 GCF_000499545.2 Eimeria tenella
CTGCTGCTGCTGCTGCTGCTGCTGCTGCTGCCGCTGCCGCCTCCGCTGCAGCACCAGCGTCACAAGCAGCAGCTACAGCTGCAGCTGCAGTAACAGCAGCAGCGTCAATAGCAGCAGCTACAGCCGCACCAGCGGCTGCACCAACAGCCGCAGCAACAGCTGCAGCAAAAGCCGTAGCAGCAGCGGCTGCAACTGCAGAAACAAGAGCAGCAGCGGCTGCAGCAGCAGCTGAAGTGCTGCTGGCCTTCCCTACTTCTTTTGCTGCAGAAGCTGCAGCAGCTCTTCTATGCCCCTTTGTCTGCAGCAGCAGGCAATGGCTAGCTGCGGTGTACGCGCAGCTAGCCAACTCTTTCATGTTTATAAAATCATTTTATTTAATTATTTTTATTTTATAATTCCATTCTTTTATTTTTCTTTTTTTGAATGCACAAAAGACGGGCTGTAGACCTGTAGACGCCCGCAAAAGCATAATCGTAAACCAATACTGCTGCTGCTGCTGCTGCTGCTGCTGCTGCTGCCGCTGCTGCTGCTGCCTGTGCTGCTGCTCATGCTTGTGCCTCTCAAGCACGAGGCTGGAAAAGCAGCAGCAGAAGCGCGCAGAAAAGCCCCACAGACCCCCGCCCAGAAGAATAAAAATGCATGCGTCGCTTGCTGCTGCTGCTGCTGCTGCTGCTGCTGCTGCTGCTTCCGTTTCTAGTTGCTTCAACTTCCTGGTGAATTAGCTGCCGCGGTGAAGGCAAGTTAGCCCCAGAGGAAGGACGCTGCGCGGCAGCAGAGGCCGCTGCTGCCGCTTGCTAAATAGCTGCTGCTGCTGCTGCTGCTGCAGCAGCTGCTGCAGCAAACGTTCGCTACTCACTGCGCAGCAGCTTGGGGGTCCCTCCGAAGGGTCGCAGCTAAGTAGGCGAGGCCCCCCACCTGCAGCGGCAGCAAAGAACTGTAGCTGTACCCTTGGGAGCAAACAAGAGGTTCTGTCCCCCCTTCTAGATCTCGAAGTTGGCTGCTGCTGAGGCCCTGCTGCGTCGCTGCTGCTGCTGCTGCTGCTGCTGCTGCTGCTGTCATCAGGGGCACCGAGGAGGGGCCCTGCGGGGCTCCCGCGGCCCCGGAAACCCACGGCTGCTGAAGCTGCTGCTGCCGCTGCTGCTGCTGCAGCTGCTGCAGGCGATGCAGCTGCTGCAGGCGCTGCAGCTGGTGCTGTAGCTGCAGCTGCAGCTGCTCTTGCTGCTGCTGCTGCTGCTGCTGCTGAGGCAGCAAGGAGGCTGCGCGGCCCCCGTCAGGCAGCAGCTGGGGGCCCCCAACTATAGGGGGCCCCTGGGGGCCCCTGAGTGCAGCAGGAACAAAAGGAGCAGCAGCAGGATTTAGAGCTGAAGAGGCAGCCACAGAACAAGTCTTTCTCTGGCCCGACCCACTCCACTGCTGCTGCTGCTGCTGCTGCTGCTGCTGCTGCTGTGTGGCGCCCCATGAGTTTCGGCCGCGGAAAGGAAGCTCATGGCCGCCGCCAGCAGCAGCTGTTGCTGCAGCAGCTGTTGCTACAGTAGAAGTTGCTGCGGCGTCTGGAGCTTTTGCGGCTGGTGCTGACCTCAATGCAGCTGCAGCAGCAGCGGCAGCAGCAGCAGCAGCTGCTGCTGCTGCTGCTTCCCTGTGAATCAGCCCAGGAGGCCGCGAAGCACCAACGCGCCACAAGGGGGCCCCAGTTTGCTGCTCGTAGGCCGTCATGAGCTGCTGATGGTGCTGCTGCAGCACCAGTTGCTGCTGCTCCTCCTGCTGTTGTTGCTGCCGCTGCTGTTGCTGCTGCAGCAACCGTTGCTGCTGTAGCAACTGCTGCTGCTGCAGTTGCTGCTGCTGCTGCAGCCGCTGCATCGATCGTTGGCGCTCCTGTTGATACTTTTGCTGGTGCTGCCTCAGCAGTAAAGCCGCTAGTTCCTTGGCTTGCTGCTGGATGCTCAACTGCTGCTGCTGCTGCTCTTGCTGCTGCTGCTGCTCTTGCTGCTGCTGCTGCTGCTGTTTAATAGAGAAAGCCGTGAGGGGCGGGCAGTGAGCAGCAACACCCTCAGGCAGCAGCTGCTGCTGCAGCTGGTGCAGCAGCTGCTCCTGCAGCTCTAGCTGCAATTGCTGCTGCTCCTGCAACCGCTGCAGCTCCTGTTCGTGCTGCAGCTGCTGCTGCTGCTGCTGCGCTGCAAACACTTGCTCCTCGTCGTCTGCGGCTGCTGCACCTTCTGCTGCTGCACCTTCTGCTGCTGCGCCTTCTGCTGCTACTGCTGCTGCTGCTGCTGAGGCCCAGGAGGGGACAGACACGCCGACGCAAGATGAAGGAGACACTCGGAGAGACAAAAAGCTGCTGCTGCTGCTGTTGCCGTTGCTGCAGTTGCTGCCGCTGTTTACAGGCACTGACTTCTCGGGTGTTGTCAGTGCCGAAGCCAAGCCGCCCCCGTAAACGCCTTGCTGCTGCTGCTGCGGCTGCTGCTTCTGCTGCTGCTGCTGCTCGGGGCTGAACAGCAGCTTTTTCAGCTTGTGCTGTTCCCGGAGGGCCAGGAATAGTGGCTGCTGCAGCTGCTGCTCCAGCTGATGCTCTAGTTGCTGCTGCAGCTGCTGCTCCAGCTTCTGCTGCAAGCTGTACTGGTGCTGCTGCTGCTGCATCTCCATCGCCTGTTGTTGTTGCTGCTGCTGCTGCTGTGCAGCAGCTGCAGCAACAGCAGGCGGTGGGGTCTTTGCTGCTCCACGGCGGGCCCTTCTGCGTCTCCTTGAGCTACGGGGAGCAGCAGCAGTTGCTGCCTGCATCTGTGACGACTGTGTGTCTGCTGCTGTTGCTCCTGCTGCTGTTGCCCCTGCTGCTGCTGCTGCTGCTGCTGCTGGACCTGCTGAGTAGTTGAGCGGCACTCTGTTGCCCTTGGCTACCTGAGCCCTGGCATCTCTCGCTGCTGCCGCCTTACCTGCCGCGGCAGCAGCAGCAGCAGCTGCTGCTGCTGCTGCTGCTGGTGCAGCAGGCAAACCTTCTGCTGCAGCAGCAGCGAGTGGGGGCCCCCTCAGCAGCAAACGCTCCTCATCTCCTCGAGGCGACAAAGCGGGTCTTGGGCGAAGCTCTTCAACGCCATGTGCAAATCTGCAGAGGCCGCCCAAACCCTAAACCCTAAACCCTAAACCCTAAACCCTAAACCCTAAACCCTAGAGCCAATATCTGCCTCTGCATCGGCGCTGCGGTTGCCCCGCCTTCGCCAGCTAGCGCCGCCGCGAAGCGCCCAGGAATTCGAATTAGAATGTAGGGTTTAGAGTTTAGGGTTTAGGGTTTAGGGTTTAGGGTTTAGGGCCAAGCACTTAGAGTTTAGGGTTTAGCGTTCACCGTTTAGGCTTTAGGGGGTTCCTGGACTGTAAAAGTGTTAAGGGCTAGAGGTTAAGGTGTTGGGGATAAGGGATTACGGTTTAGGGTTTAGGGATTAGGGTTTAGGGTTCAGGGTTTAGGGTTTAGGGTTTAGGGGTTTCTGGCCTGCACTTGTCTCTGTTGAGGCAGAGGCTGGGGTTTTTGGCCCAAAACGCGCAAATCGCTGTTTTGAGGGTTTGGCTATCTGCTGCTAGCTGCAGCTCTTCGGGCCCGTGGGCGTAGCCGCAGCTGCTTCTGCTGCAGCAGCCGCCAGCCACCAGCAGCGGACACCACTTGGTTCTCTCCAGAGTCGGAGGCTTCCGCAGCTCGGACTGCAGCAGCAGCAGCAGCAGCAGCAGCAGCAGCAGCAGCAGCAGCAGCAGCAGCAGCAGCAGCAGCATTATTATCCTCATAACCATAACTATTCTCATGACCATCATCGTCATCATTCTGCTGCAGCAGCCGCCAGCCACCAGCAGCGGACACCACTTGGTTCTCTCCAGAGTCGGAGGCTTCCGCAGCTCGGACTGCAGCAGCAGCAGCAGCAGCAGCAGCAGCAGCATTATTATCCTCATAACCATAACTATTCTCATGACCATCATCGTCATCATAACCATCATCACGACACTCACCACCACCATAACCATCATCATCATCATCAGCAGCAGCAGCAGCAGCAGCAGCAGCAGCGTTGCGTGCCTGGTCGTGTGCGTATCCGCAGTCGAGTCCCAGTGCGCAGCGGCCAGTGCGGCTGCCCCTGCGGAAAGGGCAAAGTTGAGTTCTGTAGAACTTGGTGGTTCTCAAGTCTGTGCCGTGGACTTGGCGGCCCCCCGCAGCTAGCTGCTGCAGCCGCCGCGACGGCGGCAGCAGGTTCTGCTGCTGCTGCTGCTGCTGCTGCTGCTGCTGCTGCTGCTGCGCGGCGGGCGGCAGCGGCGGCAGCTGCGCACGGGGAACGCCGGGCACGCGCATTCCCAACGCTCGGGCCTGCGGGGACACGGCACAGCTGGCTAGCTAGCTAGCTAGCTAGCTAGCTAGCTAGCTAGCTGGCTAGCTGGCTAGCTGGGCGCGGGCGCGGTGGCTAGCTGGCTAGCTAGCTGCGGCTAGCTGCCTGGTGAGCTAGCTGGCTGGCTAGCTGGCGAGCTGCGAGCTCGAGGACCTGCAGCACCTGCAGCTAGCTAGCTAGCTAGCTCGCTAGCTGGAGCTGCCACCGCACTACCTGCAGCTAGCTGGCGGCAGCGAGCTACCTGTGCTGCTGCGCTGCTGTGCTGCTGCGCTGCTGCGCTGCTGTGTTGCAGCTAGCTGGCCAGCCGTGTGCTGCCTCCGGGCCCGCCCAGCGAAGACAAAGCTCCCCTGCTGCTGCTGCTGCTGTTGCTGCTGCTGCGGTGCCGCCCAGTGTGGGGCCCCGCAACCTCTTTTAAATGGAATAACCTTTCAAATAAAGAGCTGCTGGAATTATAAAACCCGTAAAAGAAGCAGCAAACCAACTGCAGCAGCAATAGACAGAAGCAGCTTTGCCTGACTGACGAACCCCACGCGAGCGCCGCAGACCGGCGCTGCTGCGCTGCTGCTGCTTGAGGCAGCAAAAAGGACCAATTAAAGTCCGAAATGCATTTAAAGGATTTAATTTTATTTATTTGCTTCGCATTTGCTGCTGCTGCTGCTCCGCAAACACCCCCCAGCCACACAGGGTCACTTGCCCACGGCGGTCACGCGGGCTCCTGGTCGCCAGCAGCAGCAGCAGCAGCAGCAGCGGCGGTGGTTTCTCGCTTTCTTTGCGCATATTTATCTAAAAAATTTCTGTTTTATTTTGTTTTTCTGCTTTTATTTTAATTATTTCATCCGTTTTAAAACAATTAGCGACAAAATCACCGCAAGCGCCGCAGGGCGGTCGCCTGGGCGCCGCCGACAGCCCCCTCCGCGCAAACCTGCTGCTGCTGCTGCTCCCCGGAGGTTTAGGGTTTACGATTTAGGGTTTGGGATTTAGGCTTTAGGGTTTAGAGTTCATTAGGCGTGTATTTGCTTTCTGGGGAGCCAGCACTGGTGAGGCAGCAGCCGCATGCAGCAGCCGTGGCGGGTGTTCGTTGCTGCGGCGTCAGTTTAGTATTTTTGTAGAAGGAAATGCCAAAAGAGATCAAAATAGATTAAAATAATTGGCAAATTAGAGAAGCAAGAGACGAAAAAGAGGAAGCAGCGTTGGGATCGGGTCTGCTGCTGCTGCTGCTGCTGCTGCCTGTGCTGCTGCAGCAGCAGCACTCCGGGGCCGTTTCTGACCGTTTAAAAGGCTTTTAAAAGCCAAAATGAGGATTTTTATTAATAATGTGAACACCTTTTCGGGAGCAGCACTCGCGAGAGCGCTGCGGCGCAGCGAAGGAGTTTTGAATCGGCTTTTCGGGACGGCGAAGGGCGTGGAGGAGGGGCCGTGGGGTGTACGTACACCCGAAGCAGCAGCAGTGCCCGCATGCATTCGCCGCCTCGTCTCGAAGCGGAACCCGCAGCAGCTGCTGCAGAACTTGTTGACCTGCAGCGTGGCAGTGTTTGATTTGCACAACTCCGATCCCGAAGAAATAGAACTTATTTTGAAAAAGTTGAAAGCTGCGCAGCTGCAGCAGCAGCTCACAGTTGTGCTGATTTCTTCGCTGCTTACCTGGGGCGACACGCGCCCGCTGCGGCCCCTGGACGCTTCGGAGCAAGCAGCAGCAGCAGCAGCAGAAGCTGCTGCTGCTGCTGCTGCCGACGACGCCGACGCAGACCCCGACCCCGAAGCAGCAGAAGCAGACGCAGACAGCAGCAGCGAAGCCTCTGCTGCCGAGCCGCCCCCCGAAGACCCCTCCCGAGAGGAAGAACGCAGCAGCAGCAGCAGCAGCAGCAGCGACGCCGACAAAACCAGCAGCAGCAGCAGCAGCAGCAGCAGCAG